>NW_015174862.1:686866-764923 GCF_001447785.1 Gekko japonicus | reverse complement strand
GGAAACGTTCTTCCTTCTAGTTCCTGTTTGGTGGACGAGGGGCTCGAAGACGACTGGGAAGCCTACAGGGGATAAGCCCCTCCCTGCCTGGATCATAGCCCAGAGCCGACCCTGTGAAGGAGGGTGGAGCTTATCCCAAGCGTGAGGACTGTCCCACTCCTGAACCACCAAGAAAGGAAGCTTCATGGTAAGTGAAAGAAACCTTCAAGTCTTCAGCGTGGACGGCAGGTTCAAGTGAGAGTACAGGTGGGACTCCTGTTACCAGAGACTCCATAAGCAATCCAGGCCACTATTGACCGTGGTGGAGAGCCAGGAGGTTAGCAGTACTGGTGGCCAGTCCTGAGGAGGAGGGCTGGAGTTTCTCTCCACAACAGGAGGGGGGAAAGCAAATCCTGGCCTGAGACCACAACCCACTACAGAGGTAGAGAGGGTGCGTGGGTAGGGACAGAGGAACTGCATTTTTATCCTGTTTACTTTCTGTGCCCCAGCTGTGTTGAAGTGCCTGTGTGTATTTTCTGTGCCCAATATGTATATAGTTAAATAAATCTTCCTTTCTGAGTTTAAAAAGCCTGGTGTGCCTTAACCACAGGGTCCTTCCTGTTCTACACGTTACCAGGGGCAAAGGGAGGCCAGGGAACACAAACGGGCCCAAATTGGAGGGTTTGCCAACTCTCCAGGGGGTGCCCAAAGATCGAGGTACCCACTTCCGAAGGTGGGGAATTTAGCCAAAGGGGTCTCACTGTCTCTCAAGGATGGCGGTAACTCAATTCAGTGAGTGGTGGCAGCGGTAACGAAGAGAAATAGTCCCACCAGGCAGGGTGGGAAGGCCAAAACGGGGGCTTGCGAGCCACAGAATGGCAGCTCAGTCTCCCAGGGCTGAGGGCGGGTCCCCATTTCGCCACACGGTACATGGGTCAAGGAGCTATAAGGTTCTGGAGCAGAGCTAGTTGATCTTTTCTGGGCCAAGGTCATTCTTATCTGCTCTGCCCCTTGACTGTTGCTCCCTGAACCATTTGCTTCTTCCTTTTTTTGTCTCTCTCCTCTTTAACATTCACAGTGACAAGTGAGAACAGTGGGAAGGGAACTGAACTGAGATTTATGCTATTTTTTATGTATATGTACTACAACACAAGTCTCCATCCCATGACATCACTGTATCCCACCCATGATATCCTCAGGCCCTGCCTAATGAATCTCGGGATTTGGAGCAGTCAACCTGCGATTATATCCACCTTCATTTTATACATGCATCCTCCCCATAAAAGGCCACTAATTTTCTAGCCTCCTCCACCACCACCTTCATTCTATGATTTGTGGATAATTGGGGGGGGTTTAGTAGGCAGACCCCTCCTCTTACTGAGGGGTAGTTTGCACACAAACACTCTTCATTTAGTAACTCCCCAGGGTCACACATGCCATGCAGTCTAATCAAAAATGACACAAAATGGATGCCAGTCTGATAGGCCAGAGAGACATGCCTGGGCACAGAATCTGGAAGATGTAATGTCAAGGTGTCCGACCCCGCTGTGACCATCCTCCCCAACCTAAAAGTTATGCATTGGTCAGAACAATGGGATTCCCTGAATAGGTTGCCTCAACCCAAATTAACCTCGAACCTAATCCTATCAACTACCAGACCTCAGTTTCCCCTTCCCATGCCTATCTTTCGATAGCAACACTTAACATCAATATCTTTCCCATCCAATACAATGGTGGGGTCATCAAACAGCACTTTTCAGTTCAGTCACACAACATTAGCCACCACAGTTTGTTCTGGATGAAGCAATCAGAGTTTCGCCCAAATCACTGTTCATCTCAGGAAAAACTCATCAGGAGTATTGTTTTGGGGCACCCACATCACCCTGCCCCAGAGAGAATTTTCCCTATAACTGGGCTTTCCAGACCCTCAGTTGTGTGTGTATTCTCCTGGATCCAGACCTCATGCCCCATACACAGGTCATTTCATCCTTGCTCTTCCGTGGACTTTGTCTAGATAGGTAAATATCATCTTTATCCCCATTACTCTCTTTTATCTTTGTTAGCCTTGGATGTGTGATATGCTTTTCCATTCTCTTTAAATAAAATCTGTTTTAAATTTAATTTGGACTGCTTTATTTCACGAGTTCTCAAGGGAAAAATCCCCATAAATGCTGATGTAGATCTCAATTGTTATCCCCTCTTGCAAGCTCTGTCTCCAATTATGCTAACTCCCTCCAATTTATTCAGAGACCCCTCCCAACATGGGTAACAGGTGGACTGGGATGAGGAAAATTACCTTGGAAAAGGGCCCTGCCTCCCAGCCCTCCCCGGGCCTATCACCTCCTAAGGAGGGAGGGAAAGGCAGCCTGCCTACCCAGCAAGCGAACTGTTTCCAAGCCCTGGGTAGCCCTCAGGTATGCTAGATGCTGCCTCTCCCAGGCTGCACAGACCTCAGGCATGCCTGGTACCATTTTTTCTGGGCTGTATAGGCCTTGGGCATGCTGAGCACTGACTCACCCTGGACATGTGGACCTCAGGTGTGCTGGATGTCAACTCCCCCAGGATGCACAGGCCTTGAGTGGGCTGGGCACCAACTCTCCTGGGACAAATTGACCTTGAGCAGTCCAGTTGCAGTCTTCCCTGGGCTATGTGGGCCTTTGGTAGACCAGGTTTCACCCCCTTTGGGGCATGTAGGTCAGGTGCCAGCTACCCTGTGCAGGCTCTTTTTGCCAGGTATGGGTGAGAGGCCATTGGCCTACCAGAAGAAGTCCCAGTGGCTATAATGGCCAATTTGCCTGGGTGGATAATAGTTTTTCTGTAATTTACAGGGAGCTACACAAGTGACTAAGAATACACATGGAACACTTAAAACATTTTTTAAAAGCCATATACATTCTAAATACTATTATCGAGAACTTCTTCCATTAAGTAAGCGTTCCAGATAATGGAGACCACCGATAATATCCCATCTATTTTACAGATCAAAACTCAATCTTATTACTGGGTGCAATTGTAAAAGAGCTGCATTATAGGCTGGGCTGAGCTGAACATGACAAATGTCCACTTGAGTCACACAAGAATAATACATGACCACATCATGGGCTGATTAATTCCCACATTCAAAAAGGACACTATTCATACTTCGTTTTCCAAGTTGTTCTTGGTTTCCATATTTATTTCATCATCAAAAGCAATACATATGGATTCTTACCTTCATCTTCTGCAGAAACTGGAGGCCTGGAAATAAATGACAAAGGTCAATCAATCTTTTTGTAAGATGAAAAGACAACACAGTTCATTGAAACTTGTAGGGACAGTTTTCTCTGTGAGGCAAGCCCGGAGATTTATGTTCCCACAGAAAGATAAGGGAAGTTGTGTGCAAGGTGGTACTGGTAAACATCTCCTGACTTCTCACCGTGAGAAGAGACTTGGCGAAGGTGGGGTTCAGATAAGAAGGTGGGCTGTCTGCACAACACATTCCTGTTATCATAGCTCACAGTAGTATGCTTGTAACTTTCAATATACATGGAAGGAGAGAAGGGGGGAGAAAGGGGGAAGCTAAGCTTAATAAAAACGCTGCGAAGTGAGAGCGCTTCAGACAGCTTCTGCAGTGTCTCGTGTCTTTCTTGAACCCTCAACCCTTCGGAAGCTGTAGTGATTTCTGCAAGAACATTAAGTACAGGAGAATTCAAATGATGCTGAACATTCCCTCAAGTTATATTACAGGTTATAACTGGTGGTCAGCTTCCATTCTAGATGCATCATTACCTCTAAAATCTTTGTGTCAAATTGAATCTTCTGAAACAACCATTGTGGTTCTAGAACACTGGGAGGATTACTAATTATCAGACTAATCTACATCGAAGGGGTTTTATGCAATAATTGAAATCAGTATCAAACACTGAAAAAAGGTGAAAGAAACAACCAACAGCTGTAGTTGTAAAGGTTGCCCATGGACCATGATGATAAACAAAAACAAAAAAAGGTGATTGGGGTACAAAGTAGATTACAACTGAAACAGCCTCAGCAAGTGCTGAAATAGTACTCTTATAATAACCAAGATGAGAGAAATAAGAGTTAGTTTATTGACTCACTTCCTTGCCATACAAAGGAATATCAGTTCCACAAGTCTTAATTGTCCCCCACTCAACTTTTGGTTAATGCAGGTCTATCAAAAACTAACCAAAACAGAAAAGGCTGAAAAAATGATAAGAAATTGATATATATATTCCAAAGTGCACTAAAACTCTACTTTAAAAACATAGGCACATTCCACCCTTGATGCAGCAAATATCTGGACTAAAAATCCCTGAATCTATGTAACATGATTCAATTAAATATCTCTAGGTTAAAAGCCTTGAACTAATAAAACAGGACATACAATTGTCAGTTAAAAGTTGCCAGTTAAGAACATAAGAACATAAGAGATGCCAATGTTGGATCAGGCCAAAGGCCCATCCAGTCCAACACTCTGTATCACACAGTGGCCAGAAATACCAGTGCCATCAGGAGGTCCACCAGTGGGGCCAGGACATTAGAAGCCCTCCCACTGCTGACCTCCCCAAGCACCAAGATGACAGAGCATCACTTGCTCTGTTAAAGGCTGATACATAAATGCACACTCCGAGAGTTTTGATAGCCATGGCTAGAAGGAGTTATTACATCTGCATTCCCTGGATGTGAGTGCTTAAAAACCTAAGAAAACATTTTATACAGCCTAATTCTTTTGCCACACAGAATATTTGGAATGCAGAGTTTAGCAGGGAATGAGATTGTTCTTTGGTGCTACCTTCCACTAGGTTCCCATCCCTACGGTTTACTGAAGAGCTGGAGGACATGAAGGAGATTGGGAAATGAGTTTGGGCAAAGGGAACTGTCCTCCTAGGCAGGCACAGGTGTTTCTGGATTGGTTTTTAATATCGTTTTAATGTACTGTGTGTCTTTTCAGATGCTTATTTTTATCTTGTAGCCACTTCCCTTGAATCCTGAAATAAATGGAGGATGACAGGAGTATAAATGTTTTAAACATCTAGCATGACCACAGCAGAAGACTCATTCTGAATCTGATCAGCATTCCATACAGCCTGTTTCCAGGCGCAAGTAGTGGCCGTGATCTTTTCCCCCTGCCTCCACTGTAGCTGTGCTTCTGAAACTTAATTCTGATCCAGCAGAAGAACAACCTGGAGTTCACTGGAATTCTTTTGTTTGGCTCTTTGCTGGTAAAATTGATCATGTGAGGCCCAACTCCAATGCCCACTGGTGGAAAACCCTATATCTGCAGAGTTGAAAGTATCAACATTTGTCAGATTGCTCACATGAACACTTGAAGCCAACTGCTATTGAACCAAACCATTGACCTATCAAGGTCAGTAATATCTACTTTGGCAGTGGCTCTCCAGAGTCCCAGATAGGGGTCTTTCACGTAACTTACCACATGATCCTTTTAACTGTTGGTGCTAGGGATTGAAACTGGGTAATTCTGAATATAAAGCAGAGGCTTTACCATTGAACTACGGACTCTTCCCCCCTCTGTTGTTGTTAGGCTGCTTGGCAAACTGGATCCTTGACCATTATGGCTGGTAAAGTCCAGTGAACAAGAACTAGAAGGCCTAGCTAATACTTCTTCAGTATAAGAAAATTTCCCTTGACATTTTAAAAAAAGCAGTGGTTCAACCACTACTGAACATTTTTCCTTAGCTAAGGAAGATTTGGCCAACTTTAGACGAGTTTTGAAAATTAATTTTCAAGGCAAGAAAACTGACCCTGAATCCAGACAAGATGCTAGATGGAAATGCTGAAATTTTGAATGCGATTGATTTTCCCATAATTGATGGGATGAGCTCAGATGAAGAGCTGATGTTATGTCAGATCCTGGCATCCTTTCTGAGAAGTAAACAGGATTTGTTGCTAAGAATACCTTTCCCACATCTGCACTAAGTGCATAGCCTCTCATCCTTTTTTGACTGGCTTCACCTTGATACATTGGATCCACCTTCTGTACTTTCTGTAACTTCCATGTTTGACTACTGCCATGTGGTCTGTATGGGGCTGCCTTTGAAGACAATTAAAATATTTAGGTGAACTACTGTGCATTTGTACCCTGTTGATGGCTGATATATCCGTACACTTCCTAAACTGCATCAGTTACCGTGGCTGCCCATTTGCTTCCAGATTTATTTCAAGGTTTTGGTTTTAAAATAATCTTTAAAGCCCTTCATGGCCTGAGGACTGCATACTGCCCCATGTGTAGTTATGTGACAGCTGAGTTTGGGACAACAAGCACTGTTTCAGGTTTCATCAGTGTATTAAATAAAAATGGTGGCAGTAAGAAGTAGGCAATTTTTGTTGCTGAACCCTTCTTTTTGAAACTACCTCTCTGAAGAGGTGTGAAAACTCACATCCCTTATGACACTTTACAACCCCTCTTTAGAGTAATTCTCTGACATGCAGCTTGAATGGATTTGGCATGCCCCATAACACTGCAGGAAAGTAGGGTTGCCAACCTCCAGGTGGTACCTGGAAATCTCCCAGAATTACAATTGATCTCTAGACAACACAATAGAGATCCCCTGGAATTATATCCTGCTCAGCTCTCTTCTCAGGCTTTGCCCCCAACTCTCCAGGAATCCCTGACCCAGAGTTGGCAACCATACAGGAAGGTAAACATATAATTAAATGGACTTGACCGTTGTTCCTGTTCAATATTGGCTTCTAGGACTGGGCTTCCTTTGTGCATCATCAGTTGGAAGATGCAGAGAGACCAATACAGAGTGCCTAACTAATAAACACCACTGGAAAGTATCCTAGTGCTGCTTCTCCATCCCTCTCCATAGCCTTCCCCAGCCCCTCTGGGTTCCTCTCTCTCATGCTCTACCTCAAGCTGACTTCTGCTACCCCAGAATTTCGACTGCTGCCTCTGTCTCCTCTGCCTCCTCAGCTTTGGAGGCTACTAGGGATTACGCAGCTGCCACCCAGACCTCTTCCTCCGCCCAGATTCTCTCAATCTCAGCACAACCCCTCAAAAGTCAATCCATATCTTACCTGGAGCTCTAATTTGCAAAAACAAAATGTAAGAACTGCTTTGCTCTATCAGGCCAAAGATACATTTACAAGCAAATGTTGATGTAGTCCAGAATTTTTTTTTCTCCACCAGCTTCCCCACGTCCAGGCCCAACATACTCTAGCCCATCCATCACACAGACACTTACGGCTACTAGCTGCTGATTGACCTGTCTTCCCTGAATTTATCTAATCTTTTCTTTCAAGACATCTAAGTTATCATTACAATAATCCAGTGGAAATGAACTCCATTAGGTTCATTGTGTGTTGCATGAAGATAATACACATAGGAGTGCTCAAGAGACAGGCACGGCTTCCAGTCTGAGATTTGGCAACTGTAAAACTACAGCTCTGCCTCATCTATTGGCATCCCCCCCCACCTCCAGTCAATGCAGCAACATCAGTGTATAGCCGTTATATAACACAGGAGAACTTACAGAATCACTGAAGCAAGTCAGAGGCACCCTGTAAACACAAGAACTCAGAAATGGAGAACCATGCTGAGATACTACTTCAGCTAATAACTTCCTCTATCGCTCATAAGCCATGTTTTGGAAGAGAGTTTGTCAACTCTCCCTTGTACATTTTCTTTTGTTTTGCTGCTTGTGAAGATCAGAAGAAAGAGGAGGCATGTTATGAGTTATTAACCCCGTTTGCTTATGAGAACAAGGTATCTATGGGCTTCCTGCTGTTGCGGTACAATGGCAGAAGGGGTAGCTAACCACTGGCCCTTGCAGCTACTGAAATTAAAAAAAAAACTATTAACTTTGCAGTCATTTGCAAGTGTTTCCTTTAGCATCTTTTAATATGTCTCTATAGCATTACTATCACAGCAAGACAGGTAGAGATAATCAGCTTTGCATTTGAAAAGATGAGAAGTGGGGGAAACCCCATGGTAAGTAACACTAACAAAATTATAACGTGTACACTCTTGATAGTACAATGTGCCCCTGTCAAAGACTACTGTAGAGATTCTACACATCTTGCCATGAACATGTTTGACTGCCAGATTTACCATGCTCAGAAAAAAGGCAATCAGATGTCAGCCAATCACTCGATCTGTTCGTTTCATGCCAAACAGCCATGAAGTCCTGCCAAACTGGTTTGCATTGGGTTTTCCCAAAACTGGACATGTGCAAAGACTCTGTTGATTCAAACAGATCAGCAGCCATTAGCATCACTAAGGACTACTTAGCCAAACACTGAAGAATAAGGTTTTACTGAAACACAGCATTTATTGATGACTGATGTATATGACTTGTCTATTTAAACAATTGCCTCCTGCATGGAAGTTAAGCAGCGGGGTGGGGGTGGGGAGAGCAAAACGCAATCAGGCTGTGTGAGAACATGCTTGTATGAAAAGCCAATTGTGCTGCACTGCATGGTTAGCAAGGAACAGTGAAACCACCTACTGGACGTCCACAAACAGATCGTCGAACTGTCGGACCAATCACTGAAAAATCAGGTCTCTGTTTGCAACTGGCGAACAGGATGCCACCAAAACCGGAGGGTGTTTAACCTTCTCTACTCTACTGTACTGTAAACCTGTTGAATGTCCTATTCAGGGTCCCAGTGGTAAGAAGCTCGAGCAAGAGCTTGGAACTTGATGTGCAGCAAACAGAAAATACCACTCTAGACTGACTAGAGAAAAACAAGAAGTCACACTCTCAGTACTTGCACTAGGGCCTGGCCAATGCAGACAGAGGCTTCATACGCTGGTCCCAGGCCAGGGTCACCAGAAGAGTGGGGTGCAGGGGGGCTGGACTAGATGATCATTGGGATCCCTGCCAGCCCTATGTTTCTACTGCTTACCAGTCAAAGAAGTCCATTGTCCTTTCTCTATTTGCAGAGGGCTCTAAGTCCCAAGTGCACACAACCCATCATAATTCACTAGGCTAGTTTCCAGCCTCAGACACTGAATGAGTGCCTGACAGAATCCACAGCAAGTAGGCTCGAACTAAAAGCTCTGTTTTCCAAAAGGCCCTCAACTAAAGGTCATTTCTGACCAAAGTAGTTTTAATCTTAGAATAAAATCTTCTCCAGCCAGACACTTCCAGATGTTTTCAAGAACATCTTCTTAGTCTGCTGGAGGCTTGAGGGCTGAGAGAGAAGGCAGCACAGGAATGTATTTGCACAGAAGGGATTTGCAATGCAGAACTTGGTGGATGAGATGTGAAGACTCATGGAAATTCAACCAGCCTCCTCCAGGCACATTCTAATTCCAGAAATTCCAGCAACTGGGTACATTATTCATAAAGACAAAAGCCTCTAGAGAAATGTCAAGCTGATGTAAAGCAGCTATTTTTACCAATAACTATGTAACTGAAACCCTCTTCTATCCAGACTACTTTAAAGCAAGCCTTTTTGAATTACTGTAAATCCACTAGGTCATATTGCTCTCTTCTTCTTTGTTATGCCATTCTGCATACTCACTAATTTACTTTGAAAGGATTTTTGCTAGGGAACCAGCCAAGGAAAAGAGAAAGTGTTGTCCTAAGCAGAGTTACTCCCTTCTAAGCCTAGTGACTTCAACGGAATTAGAAGGGTGCAACTCTGCTCGGGATGGCATTGTAATTTGGGGAGGGGGAGAGAAAAGTCTCTGTGCAACTTAGCACCAAATGAGACATCATCCCATCCACAAGTCAGTCCTGTGGACATCGCCATTTTTGAGGTGAATTTGGGGCATTTAAGATGCAGCACTCAGAAAAAATGGTATGAAGAGAAATACTTATGCCTCTTCCTGTACACCACAATCCCAGTTATAACTGCATACAATTGGTAAGCACATAACTCCAGAACAGGCCTATAGCCAGAAAAATTTTGGTGGGGGGGCACTGCCCCCTATGTGACTATACAAATTCCAGAAGTAACATAGGCATGGGGGGCCACCTCCTTTCTCAAAATTTAGGCCCGCTGTGGAAGCTGGAAGACCCAGCAAAGCCACGCCTCTCCCTCCCCTCTTTCTCAGCTGCAGCCCAGCAACTTCAGGAGGGGAGGGAGCCAGCAGAAGGGGGGAGAGACATGGCCTCACTGGGTCCCCTGGCTTCCACAGTCAACTTCTCAAAGTTGAAAAGTCAGCTGCGGAAGCTGGAAGACCCAGCAAGGCTGCACATCTCCCTTACCTCCTGCTGAGCTGCAGCAAGGTACCTCCCTCACTCTCCCATCCTTGGCCCCTCCCCAGTCCTCTGGCCCCCTCAGCCTGGCCAGTCTCAACTGAGGGCTGCTCGGTGGCGTGACTCTTCCCCCCACCCCGCTTAAAGGCACCACGTATGTCATGCTACGTGTCACAGGGGAGGGAGCCGGGACAGGAAGGGGAGGGGCAGTGCACACTTGGAAGGGGCTGCCACCCCAAGAGCCCCATGGCTACGAGCCTGCTCCAGACCATATCTGTGAACACATGAACTGGCCCTCAGCCATAGTACCAAGAGATATTCCCAGGCAACAGCTAGTAAAGAAAAAGAATAACCAGTACTAAAGATGAAGGCCATGACCAAAGGAAGTTTGATGAAGCGCTTACATTTTGCAGAGCAATATCATTTTTATTATTTATTTGTTTGCTTATTTATTAATATATTTTCCTGCCATTCTTCATGGTCAAGGCAGCTTACAATAATAGTTAAAAACATTTTTGTTACCCCCCCCCAAAGTAAACTCCAAGTCTCTCTCCCCCCCCTTAAAAGATGTCTGTTGTTCAAACCCCTTCAAAAGCCCTGGCAAACAGTCAGGCCTGAAGATCTCCAAGGAGGGGGGCCCTCACCTCTTCCAAGAGCCCATTCCACAGAGCCAGAGCCATGATGAAAAAGACCCAGGCTCTAGTCAATGCCAGATGGGCCACCCTATGTGGAAGAATAGCCAATAGATGGCAGCCTGATGGCCGTAGTTGGCATACAGGGACATAGTTAGCATACAGGGTCTGGAGTTGGCATACAGGGTCTGGAGGTTGTGGTGAGATGGTTAAAACAGAGCCAACTGAAACTGAATCCAGGAAAGATGGAGGTTCTGTGGCTGGGCTGGGGAAAGCCTTGATTAGGTTGCTGGCTGGCTCTTGAGGGTGTGCCTCTATCACTGGCACAGACCATCAGGAGCCTGGGCATGACTCTGGATTCTTCCTTATCCATGGAATCCCAGGTTGTGAAAGTTGCCAACCTGGCGTTTTGCCAGGATATAGGGCTGCCAAGTGGGGGCGGGGACGGGTAAACCCCCGCTTTGGAGGCCCAATTTCCACCGCCGTGGAATTGGGCCCCGAAGCGCAGCAACTACGTCGATCACGTTGGGGGCATGGCCCCGATCGTCAGAGGGAAAACTCTATGGTTTTTCCTCCGACGATCGGGGCCACGTCCTCAACGTGATCGACGTCGCGCATCACTTCTGGTGACGTTCTGGCGGCACGCACGCGCACACAGATCCAGGCAAGGCTTCCCCGCCGGTAAGTACTTTACACTTGGCAACCCTACCAGGATAGGCAGCAGGCTCCTTACCCAGGGCTGTCAAGGTGGCCCAACAAGCCAGCCTCAGCATGTATGTTGAAATTTCCAAACAGAAGCATCCTTGGGGTCCTCAGCACCAAGGTCAACACCACCTCCTGCTGGTAAACTAGGCTGATGGTACAACAGCAGGATTCCTAATTTGTTTGTGGTGTCCAACACAAGGTACATACAATCAAAGCTAGTCTCTCTGCACCAGATGTCTAGTGATTTAATACAAGGACAAATCTTTTGGAAGATTATTTTTAAAATATCTGGTATATCACAAACACACCCTTTGGAGTCAGATGTGATGGGCACAGGAATGAGATCCCAAGAAGAATGCAATGCACCTGCAGACTTACAGGCCCATGTTGGGCTATACTTTATCCATATTCTGAATATTGTCCAAGGGATACGTCTCCAGTGGGGGGAAATGAAAAGCCCTATTATCATACCTTTAAAACTAACAGTTTTATTGTTGCAAAAACATGTTACTACAGAATAGCTTATGCCGCAATAAATTCTCCGGTCTTCAAGGTTTCATAAGTCTCCTTTCTGCTGGTGGTGTAACAGACTAATACGTTTCCTCCAAGCTGTTCCATGGTTTCAAAAACTTGATCACTTCTTCCCTTCTGGCCAGGGAAGCCAGCAGCAATAACATCTAGCAAGCAGCAGCAGCACCAAAACTAAAGAGAACACTGCACAAATCCTATAAAATCCCTTTTGATAAAGAAACTCTAGCTATTTGTTTGCCAGTTTCCAAATGCCATTCTGAGATTGCTGGTAGCATCAGGATGCAGCAATTTAGGTTGTGCAACTTTAGCTTTTTTATTAAATTCTTTGATTTGGACTTTCCTGGCATTTTCCTAACTTGCCTCTTCTTCAGACTCCATCTGTACACATAACCACTGTAACAGATTGGTCTGCAGTAGTGGCCAATGTTGAAAACCTCAGAAGTATACTGTGGAATTGAAATTGCACATTAAAAAGAAAGGGCAGTGGTTCTGGTGTGTTTCTCCCTCTGCTTCTTGGGCCATATCTCACATGAGTTCAGTATTTTTTAATTATTTTTTCCCTCCATGCTATCTTTTTAGATTTAGTTTTTCTACCCAAATTTTGATCCAAGTTAGAGAAGTGAAACAAAGAGTCAGCCTTGAAGTTCTAGTGCCACCTAGAGGGCTTCCTAAAACTAAGCAAAAAGAAGGCATGAGGAAGACTAAAGCAGAATAGAATTAAGTAAAAATAAGCAGACCACACAATAATTTGTGTTCTATTTCAAGAGGAATGCAAATGTATTCATATTAACCAGAGCCTCATTTTCTTTTGGGAAAATCATAAATTCAATTAAATTTCAACCCAGTTTATTTATAAATCAGAATCTACTAGTAAAGGTTTCCCTGAACTGTATCACTTCAGACTTCAGGGTTATGGGTAGACATGGTCATGAACTGGAAAAATGCTGAACCACAACCCAAACTACAAACGTAATTGAACTGGGAGGTTTGTTCACAAACCAAACTGGTTTGTGGTTCGTGGCCTCGCAAACCCTTGCAGCCTGCTCTCTGCTGCTAAGCTGTTTTTGTGGCTTTCACAAGGAACAGAAAGCAGGGGGTTAAAGGGACTCAGAGTCCCTTTAAACTCCTACTTTCTGCTCTGTCCATTAACCACATGAACTGCTTTAAAAGTTCGTAGAAGTTTGTGATAGACCCATCACAAACTTTCGTTCGTGAACCATAAACTGAGTGAGTACACAAATGCTGGACTGCATGAACAACAAATGCTAGTTCTAATTCTATATAGCAGTTATTTTTGTGAGAGTACACAGCAGGTGGGATGAGAAGAGAGGCTTTAAAATTTGGGGGGAGGAGAAAAGTGAATCAGACTTCAAGGAGGAAAAAGGTAAACAAGGGTAAAGAAATAAACAAAGCCTGAACAAGAAATCTAGACAGTTGAAGATTATTCTGCCTACCTCTTAATTTACCATCACAGGGGGGAAGTTTTAAACACGGGGTGAGACCATGTGTGTAGCACTCCTTTTATTTTCCTTTGCTCAGATGTTGTTAGTCCGCTGTAGCTCAACTGTATACTTTGTCTTTTTGGAACCAAAGATAACTAAGGTTATTGTTCTCTTTTCTCTGAAACTGGTCTCTGCACCCACTTATAGATGCCCAACTCAATTCACACTTACCAATATACAAAGAAAATATAGATACCTACCTGGGCTTGGATAACGTGTTAAAGTATGATCTCCAGGGTTTCTCACTGCATGATTCTGAGTAGAAGGATTATGATTAATTTAAAGAGAGGGTCTAGGTTATCAGTTACCAGACAAATATACCCAACCTGTTACTGGAAGTGAAATGAGTCTTTCATGTGTTGGGGCAGGGATGAAATTATGGTTAATAGCCCAGCACTCCCCAGTAGAAGAGGTTTAAGAGGTGGGGATATGCAAATAGGCATAGTCCCCATACCACTTTAACTGCAAACCTGAAAGTGATATCCTTGTGTCAGAGCAATGCTCTAGGATGGCTTTACCATAGAGTTTGGGGGGAATCGTAGAACATCATAAGAATGCCATGTTGGAAGTGACATCATGGCACCGAAGTGATGCATATTTCCCTCCCATATTCTCCCTACCACTCTAGGGAGCAGTGGTGAACAACCAGGACAGCCATCTCAAAGGTAGCAGAGATCTCGCAGCCCTAGATGAAATAAAGTTGGAGAGATGAATTCCACGTTGAGGTCTAGAGGCTTGAGAACTCCAGGATAAGGTGTCTGTGGGGACCACTTCACTATCCCTTGTGCAAACAGGCACAGAAGCCCGTGTCGGTCCTATGACATCACATGCTCAACATTACCAGATTAGTTCTTTAATTTACTAGGAAAGGTCCTGCTGGACCACAGCCCTGGAGAGCCACTGGCAGCTGGAACCAAGCAGGGCTGAGTGGCTGTGGCAACAATGGGAGGGGCTGTGGCTCACTGGCAGAGCATCTTCTTGGTATGCAGAAGGTCCCAGGTTCAGTCCCCGACATCTCCAGTTAAAAGGACTAGGTAGGGGGTGATGTGAAAAGCCTTTGCTGGAGAACCTGGAGAGCTGCTGCCAGTCTGAGTACACAATACTGACTTGATGGACCAAGGGTCTGATTCAGTATAAGGCTGTGTTCAGTGTTCACGTGTTCAGTGGCAACAGGTGTAGCCTGCATGTGTTGCCGTTGTTGTTGCAGCCTAGGTCCAAGCTGAATGGACGGTGCTGCCACCACAGGGACTGCTTGGCTCTATTTGTTCCAGGACTGTTATAGCATCCCAACCTGCTTGTGCCTCCACAAAGACTGAGGGTGCTTGAGGAAGCACAGATTCTGAGGTTAAGAGAAGGGTACCTCTTAAGGCAAAGTGAGCTGGTCAAGGCCTGGGCCATCCATTAGTCACTCTTAAGTCAACAGAATGTGGGATTTTAGCTGGCATTATGTGCACGAGCATGGTGCTTGGAGGTGATGGTACCTCCACTGGGTTAACTGAAGTGAAGTCTCTTTTGTTTGTGGAGATGTACAGTAATAGATTTGCTATCCAGCATGTATTTACTTACTTTATTTATTGCCTGCCTTTCCCACTGAGATCCAAGGTAGATCACAGAATCAAGGCAATGTGTTTCTGTAGCAAGAACTATGCAGTTGGAATTGGGGATACCAGCTAATCAGATGTGCCAAATCTTCAAGTTCATTGCTTTGCCCCAGCCCCTACAGAGAGGAATCTACAGTGACCCACTCTTGGGAAGGCTATGGCAACAACCCCCATGCCTGGTGGGACCCTTCCCTCTGAAACACAGAACCGGCCTACGCAGCAGGCAAGGCATGCTGAGGGGAGGATGTCAACTGGCAGTGCCAGCTATTAGAATGGCAATAGCCAGGGGCATCCAGCTGGGTGGCTGGAGGAGCAGGTGTGGGGCATGCACCCTCTTAAAGACAAGAAGGAGGAGGGTTGGATCTGTACCCTGTCCTTCACTTGGAGTCTCGGATTGGCTTACAATCTCCTTTCCCTTCCTCTCTCCATAACAGACACCCTGTGAGGTAGGTGGGGCTGAGAGAGCTCTGAGAGAATTGCTCTTGAGAGAACAGCTCTGAGAGAACTGTGACTGGCCCAAGGTCACCCAGCTGGTTGCATGTGGAGCAGTGGGGAATCAAACCCGGTTCTCCAGATTAGTGTTCACCCCTCTTAACCACTACACCAAACTGGCTCTACACTATACTAGCGTAGTCTTAAATACTACACCAAACACAGGGATATGGCAGCTGAGGGAGAGGAACTTGCAGGGTAGGCGATGCTGGTTAACTGAGCATTCTGAGTAATCAAGTGCTGGATAACAACACTTGGACTGTACTATGTAATATGAGACTGACAATGAAGGGCATACAACAGCATTCTTCCTGTCTCTGGGCTTCCTGGAGGTAGCTGGTTGGTCCCTGTGTGAACAGAATGCTGGATTAGATAGGCCTTTGGCTCTTCTTATGTCCTGGCTCTTCTTATGTCCTTAGCAGAATAGCGTTTTAGTGGATGTCTCGGTTCAACAGTACTACATTTTTTAAAATGTACTGAAAAGGCCTCACTGTAAAAATCTAAAATACTGCATTGTTCAGTTTGGATATTTAAAAAGGGAGCCCAGAGGGAGGAAAACAACCCAATAACCAGTATCAAAAATGACAGAGAGAAAGAGGAAAGCCACAATTTTCCATTGTAAAACCAGGCCCTGGGACATCAAAAACCTAAAGGCAGACAGGTGGCAAGGTGAAGATAACAAACTTCCTCCAGCACGGTATTACCCCAAGGGTATGTGGGAGAAGCCACTCAAGACTTGTAGCTATACCTGCTTTCTTCACTTATCAGAACACTGGGTAGGGGCAAAATAGTTCCTGAGTGTTTTGCTTAGAAATTCAGGTTCATGAATAGCCCCTACAGTCCTTAAACTGTGCAACCTATATTGTTGAGGTGATTAGTTGAGCACTGAGAGCCAGCATGGTTAAGAGCGACAGACTCTCTCAGCCCACCTACCTCACAAGGTAGGTGTCTGCTGTGGGGAGAGGAAGGAAGGGAGATTGTAAGCCTCTTTGAGACTCCTGAGGATAGAGAAAAGCAGGGTTTGAAAACCAACTCTTCTTCCTCTAACACAGGGCTTTTCCCTGGGGGAACACACGAGAACGGAGTTCTGGAACCTCTTTGACAAAATTCTTTTTAAAATGTTTAAAAGTTCATGAGTTTTCGGCATACAGATTGAAAACTTCATTTCCCTCTTGAGAGTTCTGGCACCTCATTTTCAAATAAAATAAAATAAAGTAAAAAAGCCCTGCTCTAACAGACCAATGGTCTGACTCAGTATAAGGGAGCTGCATGTGTTCGTGGCTGATAATGAACATGGGCACGCAGAGGTCAGCAAGGATCAGCAAAGCTACTTCATACACTTGCACCATTTGCTTGACATTTTTTTTAAAGGCTTTTACGGTATGTGTGGCGAAGATGCATGTCCACAGAGAATCTTCTTTCCAGATTTAAACCCATTTGGGGATAGGTCCTCTGAAAGGAGATAATCCATATATTCCTTGTTCTACCATTCCTTTATGAGAGCCAGCGTGGTATAGTGGTTCAGAGTGATAGATTCTAATCTGGAGAACTGGGTTTGATTCCCCACTCCTCCACAGGAAGCCTGCTGAATGACCTTGGACCAGTCACAGTTCTCTCAGAACTCTTTCAGCCCCATTTACCTCACAAGGTGACTGCTGTGGGAAGAGGAAGGAAAGGTTATTGTAAATCTCTTTCAGACTCTTTAAGGTAAAAAAGCAGGGTAATAAAAAGCCACTCGTTTTCTGAAGAAGAAGAAATTGAGTGTTTTCTAGTATCAGTGTATATATATACACACACACCACGCCAAATCTGCAAAGATCCAACTATGGACCACCAACAGCCCCTTGTTTAACAACTCGTGTCTGACAAGCAAGCTTTGACTCTCGAAAGTTTATACCCTGAAACTCTTGTTGGTCTCTAAGGCCCTACTGTACTCCCATCTAACTGTTTCACTACAATAAATGAAATCCAGGCAACTCACTAACAGAAGCACATACTTATCTACATTCATCTGCCTTGAATCTAGATTTTAACCCTTGAAATGGAAGACCATCATACAAATCATAATAGCCACTGTCTGACTCGTTCATTCTTTCCTTTCACGCAGCACAACTCTGTTCTTTGTCAGCTCTTACAGCTCAGGTGAAATGATGAGATAAACCAAAGGGGGAAAGGAGGCTGAAAGGCTGATTCTGAGTGAATGTAATCTAAATTAAACAATTCCCTTGATTAAGGAGGAGGGGAGAAAACAGATACCATTGTGTGCAGAAAAGAGATGCACACCACTATATCTACCCATGTCAACACTGGCTTTGTCTCTAAACATGTTGAAATTATTGTAGAAGGTATTCCACTTTCAAAACTTTTATTTGTTTGCTGGCAATACAGGCAGCGCATTTAAAATCTAAGGTGGAGCAAAACATGCCTCTTCCAAAGCAGGCGGTGTTCATAGCCAATCAAGAATCCATTTTTCTCCTCAGAAGGAATCCCAAAAAGAAATTGGAGGCTGGGTTGTATGGATTTCATGTCAAAAAAGAGGAGGGAGGAATACAGGCAGGGAAGACGAGGGAGGGAGGGAGGGAAGGAGGGAGGGAGGTGGTGCTAGTTAACAGCTCGCTTGTTTGGGGGATGCCAATTTGTAATCTCTTGGCATGTGGGTGCATTTTGTGTGTCACTACCTGCCAGAGCAATTTGTCAGCAGGGTGAATTTTCTCAACTACGTGTCAGGTGCAGAGATGCTACAAAAACATAATTAAGAACCTCTGTTTCTACGAGGAAGAAGGAGAAAGAACAATCCCGCTTCCTCCTATTAGAATTATAAAAAATTATTCACTCAACAGGAAGGTGGGGAGGAACCCAACATTAAATCGCCTCCTGTACTTTCATCACATATAGAAAAGACCAGAAATGTTCCTTACCAGAAGCACCTGCTTTTATTTAGCCCCTTTGCAACCCCATCCCTAAACAATGGGACGGGGAGTAGAAACCCTAATTCAGGGGGAACCGTATTTGCATAGGACTTGTGTATGCAAGCGGGACTGTGCTTCATCTATTGTTTCATTTTACTTTTTACAGCAGAACAAAAAGGGACAACGCTGCAGAAGTCCATTTCAAGCCAGGGCGATGCCATTAAGCACAACCATCTTCCAGAAAGGCCTTTTCTGGCTGTATTAAAGAGAAATGTGCACATCACCCATACTCTGCCCCCAAGCAGTCTGGGTGGAGAAGGGAGAAGGGATCTTGCTCCTGGGGCCAATCCACACAATCTGAGTGGCATGCTGAGAATGTAGGTTATGAGGAGTTCACTGTGCAAGCGCTCACCACGATTTTAGCTAACAGCCTCAATTCCCATTTACTGTGCCACTGGTAAGGTGCCAGAATGACAGCACAGAAATACAGGTGGAGACGTGAGCTAGGCACATGGAAGAAGTGGCCCAGAGATAGCTGGGTCTGTGGTGAGACTCTCTCTTCTTCTGAGAGGTTGAGAGGACCAACTAGACACATGCATCTCACAACATCACCCCTCCTGAGGGCCCAGACCACCGCCAGCGGAGAGCAGGGTCGTGCTAGCCTGGTGAGTGCTTCAAAGACAAGTTCCCAAAGGCCACAAAGACTTCTGTGAGAAATGGAACTGTCATCACAGCTGAGGTCACATGCTCTTTGAGCTCTACAGACGTTGCTCAAGCTCAGGAACACTAAGTTAAGCCTAGCACTTACCTGGGATCTCCAAGCCAAACTAGACATATATTGGGACTTATGTGCAGGGTCAAGAGGGCCATTTAACCAGAGTCTCAAGGTCAAAGGGGACCTCCAATTTAAGCACGTGTTAACTTGGGGGGCATTTAAGTTTTGGCAAATTTTGTAATTTCTCACTTTTTTGATGCTGTATTTATTTTTATGTGCCATCATTTTAAAATAACGACAACACCACCAATACCAACAACAACAATAATAATAATTTTATGGCTGTGGTTGCCAACTTTCAGGTGGGACCGGGAGATCTCCCAAAATCACAACTGATCTCTAGATTATAGAGATCAGTTCATCTGGAGAAAATGGCTGCTTTGGAAGGTATTGTGTATGGCATTATACCCGCTGGGGTCCCCCTTCTTCCCAGACTTCACCCTCCCCAGCATCTATGCCTAAATCGCTAGAAATTTTCCAACTCAAAATCGGCAACCCATTTGTTTGTTTGTTTGTTTGTTATAGTCCTGCCCTATCCTGCAAGCGGGCTCAGGGTGGCTGACAACACGTAATAAAACAATAACAATTCATAATAACATAAAACATTTCCTCAGAATAAATATTTCAGTGCTTGGATTAGGGGCCTAAAAGCTGGAAGTAGCCCAACCTGAGAGAGTCTGGTTCCATGTTTGGTTTTTAAATGTTAATTCTGAAGTACATGGGGCCCAGATTTGGATTGGGACCACAGGGAGAAGAAACTTAAGCCTCATTTCCCCCCATGCTATTTTCCCAACCCAAAATGGCCCTAGGAAGCTACTGTTTGGCTTGTTGGGGAAATGCGAATGTAGATTCCCCACTGGAGCTGTTACGAGACAGGAAAATGGTGGTGAGGGAAAGACTTTAGCCACCTTTCCCCACATAACACCCTCTCAGTCTGAAGTGAGCCCCTGTGCAGTTGACAATTAATTTCTTTAAATTGCCGGGAGCTCTAAACATGAACTAGCATAAGTCTGGTTTGGCCCTCACATTCCAAGATGACTCAAGGATTCCTTAATTCAGATCAGCTCTAGTATTTATCTCAGCTAGTATTTATTTGAATTTTTAGGTTTGGAATTAAGGACACATTGTGGTCTGGTTATGTTTAATATTGTGTCCTTTTAGCTTCACTGTGCAAATCTCAAAGCTCCTCCACTATATAAGAATCTACCAGGCTACTTCATATATCCAGTGAAGTAGGTTTAAGTCTATGAAATATCATGGCATACAACATTTGTTATCTGTTCGTGTATAAGGTCCCTACCCATAAATTTTGCTTTCCGAGGAAGAAAATTCACCTGGCACACCCATGGTGGCTAACCCTCACCCCAAAAAAACTATTATATGTTTATTCAGCCCTTCCAAGGAAGTCAGAGTAGCACACATGGTTCTCTTGTCTCTCATTTTACCCTTACAACCACCCTGTCAGGTAGGTCGGGCTGAGAAGAGCGATTTATCCAGGGTTACCCAATGAGATTCATGGTTGAGAGGGGATTTGAACTTGGGTGTCTAGTCTGACTCACTAACCCCTATATCACACAGGCTCCCGATATAAAAATATAATAATAAACTTGATAAATGGTATGTATGAATCACAATAGTGGTGAAAAATCATACTAAGCTAAGTAATTGACAATTTACTGTCCTTTAGGGGTACCCCAAATCTGCTTCCCAACAAGAGTTGCTTCACATTTCTTAATATTAGTGTCATCCTGGCTGTTACAATGCTTTTGTTGTCTCCTACAGGACAGAACCAAGAACAGAACCAAAAGATTGAGTTGAAAATGAGATAATTGGAAGATAATCAAAATTGAGTATATTGTACTAAATCAGAAATACCAATGGTGAAGGGGAACTCTAGCAAACCCATGTAATCCCAAAAGACAGCTCATAAATGAGTGTCAAAAGGTATGATGTATTACATTTCTAAAAGTCACTTGCCACAAACTGATTCTGGAACGAAGTCAAGTGAATTCTTGTTAATGCATTGGGATTCAACATAGCTATGCAAATGCTTGGAATGGGATTTCTCCATGGCATTACTGGATTATCTTGTAGACCTGCAGAGCTCACAATGAACTATAGTGCTAGTGTGAGTATGCAACACACAATCTGACCTACCCACATGTGAAGTTTATTTCAGCTGCTACTGTCAACACATCAAACCCACTCAGGCAAAAGGAGCATGGTAGTAACTAAACCATAGTGTTAACCTTTCAACTGACACTCGGGTTCAATAATAAGCTTGTCTTTTCTCGTTTTTCCTCTTCCTCACCCAGAGCTGTAACACAACCCAAACATCAGCTTTCATAGTTGCTCTCCCTCTATTTTTAATGTTTATTTTCCTATTTGCTGGGGAGGTGGGGTGTCTAATCCTCTCAAAGTATCTCAAACTAATACAGGAGAAAACCAAGTCCAGCGCCCACTTAGAACCACCTAAATTTATCATACAGAAGCATCAATGCTCAATGGTTTCCATCATGGTAGTGACTAAGCACATTATGTGAATGCATTCAAAGACAGCTCATATCTCTCTGCCCCTAATTTCTCAGAGGGGAAGGATCATGTCAGCCTTTCATTTAGACAGTTACATCACAGGCTAGACCTTGAAAGCATGGTGGGAAATGCACAAGCATTTATTCCTCTCTACCACATACACAAAACAGTCACTTTAGAAGCATGCATGAACTGGGCCAGAGATTTACCAACTATACCCAGGTTTTTGTGTGACTTTGTCACTGTGAATTAAATATTGCATTCATTTGTGGAACTAATTCCACTACACCATTTACATTAGTACAATACATTACATGTATCTGAAGGACCATCTTCTCCTATGTGTTCTTGCCCAGGAATTAAGATCACAGGGAGAGCCTTTCCTGACTCTCCCCAAAATCAAAGAAGCTCATCTGGTGGGCACAGGAGAGACGGCCTTTTCAGTGGCAGCTCCACGATTGTGGAACAACCTGCCCAAGGAGGTGTGACTGGCCCTCTCAGCTCAAGATGTTTTTAATTAGTACTGCATTTGATTAAAGCAGTCCTAAACTGTGATTTTTAAATGTTGATTTTATGTATTTTTATGTACTCTCTGTTATGTATTTTATGTATATTGTAAGCTGCCTTGGGCTCCATTAAGGAGAAAAAGGCAGCTAATAAATATTTTAGATAAATTTAAAAAATAACTAACTAAATAAATATTGTTCTTAAAAGGTTCTGTAGTCCCAATGGTATCATGAAAGGCATTCAAAGACGAGATCAGTATGCAGTGTAACTATATGAGGCATGGCAATGAAAAGATCCAAGAGTGCAGGTCAACAGGAGATTGTATCAAATGCATTGTAAAAAAGCAGGTAAAGAATTGCCTTTGGTGATGGTAGCAATGCAGCACCAAGCAGATAAATGCAGAGTGCTCTTACTGCAGCATGTGCGTCTGGCTGGCCTCCTTTTGTTTTTCAGGTACCTCGTAGTGTGGGGACATCTTCCCTAGGCCACTATCACTCAGCATGCGCTTTCGGACAGCGGGGTTCCACCGATCTGACATTCTGGGGAGGGGGAAAATCCAGAACAAAAACACTGAAATGTCTCGATCAGCATCTTTTGTACCTTTCTGCTCCATGTATTATTCACAGCTCTTCTTATTTATTTACTAAATTTATATTCCGCCTTTCTGCCCTTGCGAGGGCCACTGTGGTGGCTAACAAATTAAAATATAAATAAAAATCACATCTGAAAATTATTTAAAACTAACCCTTCTACACACCAAAAAAACCCCCACAGACATCATTAAAACAATTAAAACCAGTGCTAAAATCCATAAAAAAGACATTAAAACATTGGTCAGGAAGGAGGGATCACTGAGGCAATGCAAAACAAAACAAGACGGCAGAAGAAGGGGACAGATGAATCTCCTTGGCAAGAGAGTTCCAGAGTTTTGTTGCCAGAGTTTCGTTGACTCAGAAGGCCCTCTCCCAGGATGCAACCATCCTGATTTCAGAAGGTGGGGGCATTCGAAACAGGGCCTTCAAAAATGACCATAACGGTCGGGAGGGTTCATAAAGGAGCAGGCAGTCCTTCAGGTATGTTGGCTTCAAACTACAAAGGGCCTTCACAGGCCATACTTTAGACACCCCAGGCATCTGAAGCTACCCAGGGGCAACCCAAGAAAGGGCCTTCCCAGTTGTGGCACCAAAACGTTGGTATTCCCTCCCCAGGAGAACGTCTCCATCTCCTATTACTGTCTTCCACCAGCAGGTGAAAACATGTGTGTGTGTGTGCTTTTTAATGTTTGAAATGTTTTAATGTTTGCTGCCTTGGGGACCCTGAACTGGATGAAAAGGCAGCATAGAAATGTTTTAAATAAACACATAATAAAATAAACTAGCCATATGATGCAAATAATCACCATGCGAACTACTCAGCAACTTTACGGAAATGGCAACTATCCCAGTCTGAGGCAAGAAAGGCAGCTGTACACAAAGGAAGGACCCAGAGTGGGGTTTTAACCCTGTGTCATCACATTTTCATGCCCTCTTCAAAACTGCAAATACAGGAAAGCTGCCATCTGGTGAAGCTCTCAGTGCATGCCAAGAGGGGAAATGGAGAGATTTAAAATTCCAGATGTTATCAAAGGAATGAAAAGGTACTTACCCAGAGGCCTGCTCTACGACCAGATCAGGCATGCCTGGAGGTGTTCCTGCAGACTGAGTTGCTACCAGCTCTGGGTCCAGGATAAAAATCTCGTCCTGCGAAATTTCTGTCACAAAATGTAAATGTTCCTGCAAGCAAAGGCAGTAAAGGCAGCAAGCATTCAATCATTTAATATCGTTTGCCAAAAACGTATTTATTTATTTATTTCATTGGACTTTCAGCCCTTCCTCCCCTGCACAGCAGGCTCAGGGTGGGTTACAACATTCCAGAACATACAAAGATTTAAAATAAAATACTGTTCATAAAAAAAACTGTTACAGTACAATATAAATATATCAAAACCCTTACGAGGCACCAGCTAAAGAATTTAATGAAGGGGATGACATTCCAGATTATGCATAGCTGCAGGGGCTGAACCCAAATTCCAGAGTTTAAGGCAATACGATCCTTTATCATGGGAATGGTGGTTGCTAGGAAAGACTTGGAAAACCCTGCACACACCAACTGCCTGTCTATCTGGTCAGCCCTGACCAACAACACACCACAAAGACCACCCAAGTGCTACTCGAGTTGAAGGCGGAGGCCATGGCTCAGTGGTAGAGCATCTGCTTTGTAAGCAGAAATCCTAGGTTCAGTCTTCAACAACTCTGATTTAAAAAGGGATCAGATAGTAGGCAATGTGAGAGGCCAGTGCCTGAGACCATGGAGTAGACCTTGATAGACCAATGGCCTGACTCAACATAAGGCAGTTTCATGTGTTCACCACTCAGCTTTGGGCAGAAAAGAAGACTATATTTTTTCAGAGTTACCAAATGATACAGAAAATGAATCTTGTACATAATGGCAGGTGGACATGCATAGCTAGCCAGTGGCCACAGGATCCAGCATGCCCAGAATTTTCAACTGACCACTATGAGTTGAATAGCAACCACTGGATCCAGCCAATATGTTGCAAATAGACAGAGATATTTGTTTTCAAATTTCTGCTAAGGTTGAGCAACCTTGAGCCAGTCAGAATCTTTCAGGCTCAGTTTCCTATCTGTCAAATGAGATGAGATGCCACTTGTTGTTATGAAGATGAAATACATAGTGATTCTGAACTAGCTGATTGACTAAGGCTGCACATCTATCGCTATGTCATTGGTGGTAAGTTCCTCTGAATTCAGTGGAATTAGCCTCCATTAAAATAAGCAGAGGATTGAACCATGTAACTTCTGTGCAACAGAATTAGACAAAGCTGCAATTAGATTTCAAAACACTTCCCACTGTGCACAAGGTCACGCTGCTGTCATTTGGCAACTTACCATAAGTCAGTCATTTTGCAGAAAGGGTTTGGGGGGGTGCCTTTTTGTGGAAACCAAGACTCATATATGGCTATGCAAAGTTTTAAAAAAATGTCCCAATAGGCAATAAACATAAACATACATTTAGTTGGTGAGTTGCTGCTTCATAGACATAGACTGGCATTCAATATACAAGTTCAAAGAGAATTGCTTGCATGTTTGCAAAATTTTCACTGAGCATCCACCAAACATGGTTTATGTCCTAGATTTCTCACAAACATTGTCTGTATGTGGAAGCTTTGTGAATATTTTGTGCAGGTCTATAACAACCACCATAATTTCTCAGAGTTATATTATCTCATATACAGAGGATTAGGATTTCAGAAGGGTTGTCAACAGGAAGAGGAGATAAACACTATGGCTTTTTTTAATGCAGCTGTTTCTAGTACTAAAAGATAAGCAAGAAGAGAGTAGGACGTTGAACTCTTAGACAACGCACTGGTTTTGCCTGTAAGGCACATCAAATCCTCCTTGCTATAAATGTTCTTAGACTTTAGTTGGTTGCCCTGTGACAACTTAGAGAGGAATTTTTAATATTCAATTCATACTCTACTACACGTAAAAATAAATAAGAAATCAAACCTATGATTAAGATAATGCTTGGGAGCAGCTTGGTTTTTGTATTTGAAGATCCAATATTTAACCAATGGCTCCCATGTTTCCTCAATGTTTCTATCAAAACAGGAAGATAGCTTGTTCCATTGGTCCCATCTTGCCCAATATTGTCTACCGTGACTGTCAGTAGCTCTCCCGGACCTCAGGCACAGAAAGGTCTTTCCCACTATCTGCTACTTGAAAATCCTTCAACTCAAGAAGTCAGCAATGGAACCTGGGATTTTCCTCATGCAACACCTATTCCTTGGTGGTGGAAAGTGCTGTCAAGACACAGCTGACTTATGGCAACCCCACAGGCTTTACAAGGCAAGACACGTTCAGAGGTGGTTTGCCATTGCCTGCCTTCACATCACTGCCCTGGTATTCCTTGGAGGTCTCCCATCCAGATACTAGCCAGGGCCGACTATGCTTAGCTTCCGAGATCTAACAAAATCGGACTAGCCTGGGTCATCCAGGTCAGGGTGCATATTCCCTACCACTGAGCTATTGGCCCTAAGTTCTCCTTGAGGACCCTGATTGTGCAGATACGAATGTTTCCAATCAATCAATCAATCAATCAAAAAGTTCTAAGTCATGACATGTATATATTGTGAATTGATCTGTATACATCATGTCCCAGAGTTTCAGTGCAGCCTTTCATGAGACAGCAGCAGAAAATTAAAATGATAAAATTGACAGCAGGATTCACACAGGGTAGCCTGAGGATAATTTGATAGCATCTTCAGCACAATGGTCAATATCCAACCCTGCACAACTACCATAATCTTTTAAAAGGACTGCTACATACACAAAAGATTGAGACTTACCTGAGATCTGTCGATGCGGTAAAAGCGATCAGCAGAAGTTGCTGAAAGTATAGACAATGGAAATTTATTTTTAAAAAAGGTCCAACTAAAAAAAATGCAAATGCTTCTACATTTTTCATTTATTAATTTAGCAGCAATCCTAGCATGACAAAACTTTTTAATGCATATATTGGGGGGTTTTCCCCTCTCTCCCCCCAGAGCTGGTAAAAGATACAAGCAGATAAAACCTATTGAGATCCTGAGGCAGTTGCTATGTATGAGAAGTCATATCCCAGGACTTCTGGTTTATGGCAACACGCTGGCGGATGCATCTCCCAGGGATGTGATCTGCACACCAGTGGATAGGAGGGGGGCGATGGGTCATCACCCCCCCGGAGCCTTGGCAAAAGACTCCTAGCCATGGGGCTTTTGAGGGGCAACCTCTTCACCCAACAGTCATGCCGCTGAGTGTCCGTATGGATCTAGAGCCACTGACCGGGACAAGTGTCAGAGATAGAGCGTTTTAAACGTGTTCCAAGCGAGGTCGTATGACCAACAATGAACAGTGAGTCAAGTTAAAGTGAAGACGGGAATATAAAAAGAAAGCTCCCCCTGGGAATGGCGAGAGAAGCGAGCTGGGGAAGGGGCCCTCCCATACGCATGAATTAAGAAACGATATACCAAGGGGGGAGCGGAAGCAAAAGCGTTGAAATCTGTTTTGAGAGACTTACCAGAGCATGGATAGGCATGTGAGCAAATTTCAGAGACTTTAGCAAGCTTTTATAAAAGGAAACAATACATAAAGATGGCGGGGAAGAAGACAGAGAAAGATAAACTAGCAAAAGTGAAACTAGCGGGGAGCATGAGCCCTCGACTGGAAGAGGTCACTGAGATCTCCAAAATGTTGGCAGACTCCTTGCAACTCAGCAGCTCCAGTTGACTAAAACTGCAAAAACGATGGAGCAAACAGATGAGAAGGTGAAGAAAATAGACGCTAACACCAAAAAAGTTAAGAAAAAGGTGCAAAAGCTGGAAAAAAAGCAAGCTTCAGAGGAATCTCAACTTTTACAGCTGCAAATGAAGAAAGCAAATTTGATCCTCCAGTTCCAAGGAGTTCCAGAATTAAAAGATGAGAATCTAAAGCAACTCTTGAGCGAAGCATTAGCCCCAGTTACAGATTTGAAAGTGGATTACATTGTAAGTGAAATGGATGTGGTCTATAGGGCCTATTCTGTATACATCAAGAAAAATAATCTGCCTGGGGAGATAGTGGTCAGATTCTCGAAGAGACATGTGAGGGATTTAATCCTGAAAGCTGGAGTACTACTGGAGTACCTTTGAAAATGGGGGACAATACCATCAGTATTCTAAAAGATATCCCATTTGAAATAAAACAAAAGAGGAAGAAATATAATGATTTAATCCTTTTTCTTCAAACAAACAGCATTGCCTATAGATGGTTAATTCCAGAAGACGTCATTTTCAAACTACACGATAAAAAAGAAAAGATTGACTCTGTCTCCAAAGCACGTGAGTTCCTGAGATTGCAATTGGTAGAGACAGCCGAGGTCACCAAGGAAGAAGATGACAGCAAATCCAGTGGTGAATTGGTTTCGGTGTCTTCTGACAAGGATTCTGCTTCTGAAAAGGGGGCGGCTGCCCCCAAACATGCATACCAATTGAGGATTAGAAAAGATAAAACAAAATGAAGGCTGAAGGACTCTGAATTGTGCCTTAATTTTTTTCTTTATTATTGATGATGCTCTTGAGGTTCTCTTTAAACAGTTAAATTAATGGGGGGGGAGATTAAATAATTTAGCATAACCGACTATGTTCAATGTGATATTAGCAATTTTAGACTAACATTAACATAAGCTGTTGTTATAATCTCCTATTCTTGGGGTTTTCGTTATTAGTGGTTTTCTTTCCTTTCTCCCTAGATGTAGCTATCCTTCCCTATCTTTTCGTTGTAGTCTATTAAAAAAATGCAATAAAAAATCCCCTCTGGGGGGCCAAAAAAAGAGAAGAAGTCATATCCCATTTTTGGCTATTATATAAGTATGAAAAGGACTTTGCTGTGTACTGGGACCATATGATATAAACTTTCATTAAGACCTTGAATGTAATCATCTGCTAGTTTACTAGCAATCAAGTATGGAATGCTCCTGTCTCACATGAACTGTTTTTAAAAGTTGCAAGAAGTGGCCCCCTCTTGCCTTTTCTTGAAACACTATTAACGGCCATCTTCTAAGAAAGGCCATGCATGACGCCAGCCTTGAAACAGTGCAAATGTGTTTACTATACTCATCACCAACACTTTATTGTCCTAATAGTATTTCATAAGGTAAGAAAGATAGATGATAGATAGATAGATAGATGATAGATAGACAGACAGACAGACAGACAGATAATAGATGATAGATAATAGACAGATGATAGATAATAGACAGATTAGATAGATGATAGATGAGAGAGAGAAAGAAAGAGAGACAGACAGACAAATCTCAGATATGCTTAAAACACTTTTCTAGATGAATGTCTCAATCTTTCTGCTGCACGGATGATGCCTACTTTTAAAAAGAGGAATACTTTCACATTTCTCAGCCTTGTGATTTTGCTTTTGCTTCTTCCTTGTGCAAATCAAACTCATGATACTTTTTAAAAAGAACCATATTCTGTTTTCTTGCACATAATTTTTCCCATTAAATATATACACTTTTCTACTTTATTTGGGCATTAAAAAACAGGCATTTTGCCAATAACTGACATTCATTCTATGCATAAATACTTATGAATGTAGTCCACGTATATGAAGAGTACAAACAGATCTTATAAAATCACCAGTGCAATTGTCAAATCAAAGTGGCTGGCAAAATTATAAGTGAAACAAAATAGGGAATATTCACACTCACCATCTAGGAAGCACCATCTAGGGGAAAGTCTTTGTACAGATAGTACTCTTGGGAAAGAAGTTTCCTGATCCTGGATAGGATAGAACAATCATACTCACTCTGTGGATCATGGAGAATCACATTCACAACTCTCATCAACCAAAAAAGCCACATGACTACTGTATGCCCAACCACACCCAAATAATAATATATAACTCTTTGATGTACGAGAATGCCTCTGAGCTTCTAGAGTTATCTTCCCCCAATAGTGGGAGCTGCTGTTGTTGTTATCATTTTAATGGGCTAGCATTCAACAGTGCTATGGTCCATTCCACCATTTTATTAAGATCCATGTGACAATCTAGTCTTAAATGTAAAACCCCACAATCTGCACAACCTTTACATAATCACCATGGGCACGTTTTGCTGTGTTTTGAAACACTTTTATCTTGGGCCCATAGTAAGGTTAACATTATTGCAATTTCTAAAGAAATTATCCACTTTCCTGGAACCTGGGGCAGGTGCCATGGGGAAAAGTAGTCAGAAGAGCCACATGTGGCACGTCAAAGAGCCATATCTGTCCCCTGTGCCACTGAGTAGCACTGGGATGGAAGTGTTGTTGTATACATTAGATTCCATGTCAAAAATGAAGTCAAATGAGGAGGAAGTTCTTGTATTTTATTGTAATGAAATATGGAAAACAGTTAGGCCCACGGACCCATCTGAATTGATTGCTTTCTTCTCAGTATAATGGGGTTGTTAGCCGAGACATTTTTCAAGAGCACAGCATTAACATTCAGATGAATTCCTAAATTGCCCACGTTTCTTAGGGAAGATCTGTGTTCCGATCCTGAAGGCACAGCCCTTTGACCACTCTGATTCAAAACAGTCAAATTTCAACCTATTGTTTTATGGAGCGATAAAGACTGAAATGAGATGAGATGGTTGGACAGTGTCATCGACGCAACAAACATGAAATTGAGCCAACTTCAGAGGACAGCGGAAGACCAGAAGGCCTGGCGGGAGCTGGTCCATGGGGTCACGAAGAGTCGGACTCGACTGTGCGACTGAACAACAACAAAGACTGAAATCAAAGATACTTTTGAAAATACTCTGCAAGATTTCATTGGTGCTGTTCTGTTATGCAAAGCCTAGATCACATTCACAAATAATGCATTCCGGGCCACGATGTTAGATGTCTAAAGCAAACTGAAGTCAATTGGCCTCAGTGTGATGGACAGTTATGTTAGATCCTGAGTGAGGTTTTTCATCTTTCTTTTCCTCCAGGCTTCAGATGCAGACAAGTGATTGTGCTTATCTTGAGTCCCTGTTGGTTTTCTTTTGCTCTGACAATTAACATTCCTCAGGAAAAACTATACAGGAAAGATGTCTCTTAATTATAATTCCTTTGTTGCCACCAAAGACGGACTCTGGTTCCGGCAACACATCATGTAAGATTGCCTGCTGAATGTTAAAAGCCAGCCATAGAGGGGGTTGATCTGGTTCAGGCCCACAGCACATGGACACAGGGATTAAGATTTACTCCCCACAGCTGCTTTTGAATGTTAAAGTAAATGTCAGGACAGCTCTCTCACAGAATGCACAACTAGGTTTGTTTCTGGTTTGAGCTGGTACTTTATATACCTTCCCATCCCTTCCAGTATCTAGCTTTGGTTAACACTGCCTTCTTACAAACCTCAAGCAGTATCAGAAATGAGCTTTGTTCCCGACAGGTCATGCAAGTTCGTATCTTCTCGATTCCATAGCTGAAAGACTCCTGCTGAGGATGGCTTGCATGTGTGAAAAGCCACTGGGGGTCAGAAAGAGCTTTCATATCACATAGCATTGACTCAAAAGCAATCCTTTCCAGGGGAGGCATCCCACACATTCAGCTATGAACGACTGAGATGATGGAGGCTGGCAAGCAGCCAGATGTATAAAGTCATTTGGTGAGGCCGCTGTATTTCCAGGTAGTCTCAAGGCAATGAAAGGGGGGTGGGGGGTGGAATCAATTATTTCTTCATTATCTACAACCATGTTGCCAAGTTCAGGCATATAAGTGGATTTTAGTACTCATGAAGGGTTAGCATTTAAAAAAAAAATTAGAGGCTTTTACCTAGTTACAGCAAACATCAGCATAAATGAATAATTTTATAAGTTACTCCTTTCCCACTTCAAACACTCTGCCATGTTCACCATCATAGTATCTAAAAAAAGATCCCCTGCCAGGATTATTTAAACATAACGAGAGAGATTGGAGATATTGGGTGATTTATTTATTTATTTTTGCCATCAAGTCCCAGCTGGCTTACAGTGATCCCATAGCGTTTTCAAGGCAAGAGACATTCAGAGGGGGATTGCCATTGCCTGCCTCTGTGTTGCAACCCTGGACTTCTTTGGCAGTCTCTCATACAAATACTAAGCAGGACTGACCCTTGCTTGGCTTCCGAGATATGATGAGATCAAGTTGTGCAGCTAGCCTGGGCTGTCCAGGTCAGGTGATTAGGGCTAAGAAAAGCCAAGGAGGGGAGGCACTTGGACAACTACCACTTGGTTGTTGGAAAACTACGGTCCCGGTCATACGGGCAGGAAACTGCGGGGGGGGGGGAAACGTGGCTGTTAGCCCCGGGGCTAAAAACCGCCCGGTTGCTCGAGCAGACCTACCTATCGAGGTTCTGTGGAGGTCCCGTGGTAGGGGGGAGGTGCCGATCATTCCACAGTCCTGCGGCGCAGCAAAGAAGCGGGGCGCAGGGCAAATGGGTTGGTTGGTGTTTTTTTTAAACTCAATTGTGCGCATGCTCCCTTGGCTGCGTGTGCGCATCCATGGAAACTTTGGGGAAAAAAACTTTTTCCGAGGGGACATGGCGGGCGCCGGAACTACCTCTGGAAACGCAATCAGACGCCTGTCCTTGCCCCGCGGGTTCAGGAAACTAGTACCTCCGAGGTACTAGTTTTTTACTGTGCGTCTTCGGCGGGAAGCCTCGGTTCAGCCTCTGGGCTTGACTTATGCCATCTGCCTGTCATAATCCACTACCTTCCTTTCTTGTGTAAACTCAGAAAGCAAATGCTACTCCTAACCCTCACTTTACTCCCAGCAAACTCAAAGCTAAGAAGTTAGCTGGAGCATTGTGTCTCTTTGGTTAGTCAGCAACCTCCATTCTCCACCAATACCAAATAACCAAAGATTTTGGTCCAAACCCAGTAACAAGATGGCAGAATGAAATGAAGTTGCCATTCAACCCACATGCAGCAGCAGACAGAGCTTTATGCTAAAAAAGAACAAGAGAATGAGAAATAGAGAGGCTTGTTGACTTTGCTTGTAGCAAAGTTGCATCAAACAGAACAGGCAGACTCTCAAAGCTGGAATACAGTTATTCTCTCTCCTTAATTTTTGTTGAGGGCAGCCTGACTCTGCAGCTAAACTCAAGGGAGGAGGAGATATCATTCACTGTGAGGATGGGTATCTAATGCATTAAACATACCATATCAGCAAACATCAGAGAAAAGGAGGAGAGCACCATGGGTATCTGGCAACAAGTTTCCCATTTGCAGCCAGGCCACAGGAATGGTTTCTGCTGACTCTCTACATTCCAGACTCCAGAGGAAACCCAAGAGGAAAATGTATTTTGTTTATAACGCCTAAAAGTGCCCAGGACACCTTATTAGCGAGAGTTCTATTAACTAAATGACTTGAGTGCTCTTGTCATCCTGCTCTTTCCCCCCTTTTCATAATTTATACTGGGTAGATAACAAGATAATGCAGTTTGTGGAAGAACCCCCAAATTAACCTTAGCAAGACACTCTGCAGTAAAGACTTCTAGGGAATACATAAATCCGAGAAAACCAATAAACTACAGAAGAGGAGCACAGTCAAAATGAAACATCATCAAGTATTGATGGCGTGAAAGACTTCAAGCTGCCTTCCTTGGAGAAGCAGATGGGTATTCCGTTTATAGACATAGCCAGCAATGCACAAGAGAGCTGAAGGTACAACGAAAGGAAAGAGAAAGGCAGAGAAAGAGACAACTCCTGTTTTAGGTTATGCCTTCCAGCCATGTGCTTTAACATCAGTGTCTGAAGCCATCAAAACAAGAGACTTGCTATACAATGCTAGTTGCAACCGAGAACCTCAAGGAATGAATTGTGACTGAAACCTGACCTCACAAACAACAAATTTATTATTTGACTTATATTTATTTACAACTGTTCCCTACATAGTGGGCCCAAAAGTTTGCTCAAACACATTCACAATAAACACAAATCAAAACCACTGTCAGGACAACAGCAGTACAAACCCACATATAGTACAAGCAGCTGCAAAGTCAGCAAAATGCCCTCCTGAGTGATATTGGTACGATCCAGTGATCTGCGTAGCTGATGGAAGAGGCATCAAGGGAGATTTTGTCCCCTTCCCCCTCCTAACTGCATACCATTGATCTGCCTACTGCCCATATGTGTCCTGAGATACCGGGAATCAACATTCCAGGGGTCAGAAGGGATTGTTGGGGTGAAAGAGAAGTGAAAGAAAACCTGCATTTGTTAGCACTTTCTGCTGACAGATTGCAGGATCCACTCCACTGTGCTATATGCAGGTAAGGAAGGACAGTTCTTACTAATGGCAGCCTGGAACAAAGAGCTGAGAGTGACTATGGAAAATGCTCTAGAGGAGGACACTATAGATTGTCTCTCTCTGTGGATGGAATGGAGAGATAGTGTGGCTGGAAGGACCAGTGGGTGCACAGGATCAGACAGGGTGAGACAGCCCATGATGAGGCAATCAAACGGTTTCTGGACTGTACCATTTCAGACTGCAGGTGGTGGACTATATGACTGAATGCACCCCTTGGGGAAAAATGCAGAGGAGTTAGCCGTGTTAGTCTATTCCTGCAAAATAATAAAAAGCACCTTGAAGAGTGCTGGCTTTATTTTCTCTCACTCCTCTTTCTCTGTGTATTTTTTTAAAAAACATTCCTTTTATATCCTGTATTTGGGCTTCCTCTGTGTGTGTGTGTGATTGGTTATACCTCCCATGGCAGCCATTTTATGGTTGTGCCCACCACCCTGTGTCAGAATTCTAAAGGTGCCCACAGGTTCAAAAGGTGGCCCTGATCTAGATCCTATCTCCTAGAATCACTCCCCCGCATCTCTGAAGACAAGATGCTTTTCTTTGTGAATATAGAAAGATCATCGAAAACAGTTGCTCATCCACAAAGGCATGGCTGACATGGGCCTATCCAGACTAAGATCCAGAAACCCAGCAATAAGAGCTGCACAAATCTTGCAATCAAAAAATTTCAATAGGGAATGAATGTTTGCGAAGATGGATGCAATCAGTTCCACCCGGTATCCATAAACTGATAAACACCAATGAGAGGCCCTCAGGATTTGACTTGCTATGTAAAGTATGGAAGATGGTTAACAGAGTACGAACAGGCTTTGACAGTTGTGTAGACCTGTTCTTTAAATGGGGCAAAATACCAGGACCTGAATATGATGATGGTGCAGCCCGCCAGACTGTTTTCCATATGTCACAGGAATGTGAGCATCGTGCTTTCCAGGGAGATATGACAGAATGCTTTGAACTCTCCCCAAATGCGGTTGAGTGGACTGAAAATTTAGATATTAGTACTTGGGGGATTACCCGATCGGTCTGCATATCCATTGTATCAACTTGGTTACGTATTTTATATTATTATATGCTTCCTGTCCATGACTCTGCCATATGATAAATAAATAAATAATGTCCATGCAACATTGGTGACATTGGTGGTTTAAGTTGCAATGTGAACCTTAAGGGAGTTATGGGATGGTTGTGAATGGTTGTGTGAGTGTATGAGTATGGTTGTAGATCACCGAATGATTGCACCTTTAATTTCGTTGTACTATGTACAATGACAATAAAGTATATTATTCAGAGGTCATTTCGGAGGGGAACGCGGGGGAACACAGTTCCCCCGGGTGAGGTGCAGGGGGCGGGGCACATGATGAAGCCCCGCCCCCTGCTTCCGGCCGCCCTGCTTCCAGCCCTCATTCAGCCAGGAGGAGGCAGGAGAAGAGGGAGGGTAAGTTGCTTCCTCCCCGCCTCTCCCCGCCTCTCCCCACCCCTGCCTGCCTGGGGCCAAGGAGGGCCTTGGCGGGGCTTCCTCACACTCCCGCTGGCCTTGCAGGTCCACCGCCGGGCCCCTGATGTCAGGGGGTGTGGCATATGCTAATGAGTTATGCTAATGAGTTCCCCTAGCTCTTTTTCTACGAAATGACCCCTGATATTATTATTATGTTACTGGTCTTTTATATGTATCTACTGAAATCTCCAACAATCACCTGGTTCTTCCTTTGTGGCATAATGATGAAAAGCCTTGCATAGCTCTTGTTTGTTCTTTCCATCATCTGCTGCACTCATGATTAGCTGCATTATGGAATGTTTCCTAAGAGAATACATTTGAGGTCTAACCCTTCCTTTTTATGCAACACTTTGCAATCACGACTACCGCAGAAACTCTGATAAAATATTAAACATTAGCACTTATACAGCACTTTAGAGAATTCAGCACACTTTGTACACATTATCTGAGCAATCCTTGCAATTAGGCTGGAAGGCAGTTCAGTATTAGCTCCATATCGCAGTGAGGGGTATGCTAAATCTGATACTGGTCAGTCTTAAACTACCTAGGGAGTTAATGGAAGAGGCAAGACTTGAGCCGTGGACTTCCCAGTTGACATCCTGAGCCACTGCACAACAGCCCTGTACCAATATTCAACAAATATTTGGCATGTGGAATGGAGGAATTGGAATCTCCCCCAGTGTCCCCTCTCCTGGCCTAGTGAAGGTTTGAATACAGTTGATATGTACACACAGTGTACATGTGAAGGCATATGAAGAGCAGAGGTCCATCAGTGGCTATTAGCCACAAGGTATAGATAGGGGCTCTGGGGCAAGTGATGCTCTGTCTTCTTGGTGCTTGGGGGGGTCAACAGTGGGAGGGCTTCTAATGTCCTGGCCCCACTGGTGGACCTCCTGATGGCACCTGGTATTTTTGGCCACTGTGTGACAGAGTGTTGGACTGGATGGGCCTTTGGCCTGATCCAACATTGGGGTCTCTTATGTTCTTATGAGATTAGAATTCATGCAAAGGGCAGGGTTTCCAAGCGCATGGAGAGAGATTATGTACATACACATGTACATGTAGAGGTTGTGTTCAGATCTTCTATTGAATATGCAGAAGCTGGGGGCAAGAGCAGTTGGCACAATCCCAGTTTTTCCTTCTTCAATGGGAAATGTAGTCCAAAAAGTAACAAAGCACTTTTGCTTAGAGACTTCTCTGTAGCCTTCTGCTTAAAAAGGGGGAGGGAGATCCTCACCTGGTAGTGAACTCGCTGTGTAGATGAAGTTACTGATTGCAAATCCTAATGGGAGAAACCCAAAATAAAACAGTGGTAAATCCAAGGCCAGTTTCAGCCTGCATCCTTAGCAAAAAAGTAATCTAACGTTATTATTCATATACAAAATAGTGATCCCACAGTGATCCCAACAATGATGCAACAAAGCCCAGGCCAAGGTTCTATTAACACCACACAAGAATTCTGTTGCATAGACATTGCTGGCAATTTCATATAAATGTGGCTTATCCTTTTACAACTGGTCCTTCCGATACTGTTGTCTGAACACGGAGAACAATGCTTGACTTTAATATAAATCTGGAACCTAGTTCAGGGCTCAGGCAGATAAGAGCACAGATCTTCTGCCCATAACGTACAAATTGCAGGCTTATGCGGCCTCAGATTGATGGTGGGAGAAGTGACATATAAGTATTCAGGGGTCATTTCGGGGGGGATCGGGGGGGATTGCAGGGGATCGCAGTTCCCCCGGGTGAGGTGTGGGGGGTGGGGCACACGATGAAGCCGCGCCCCCTGCTTCCGGCCGCCCTGCTTCCGGCCCTCATTCAGCCAGGAGGAGGCAGGAGAAGAGGGAGGGTAAGTTGCTTCCTCCCCGCCTCTCCCCACCCCTGCCTGCCTGGGGCCAGGGAGGGCCTTGGCGGGTATTCCGCGCACTCCCGCCGGCCTTGCAGGTTCACCGCCGGGCCTTATGATGTCAGGGGGTGTGGCATATGCTAATGAGTTATGCTAATGAGTTCCCCTAGCTCTTTTTCTACGAAACGACCCCTGTAAGTATTATAATAAACAAATAATAAGAATTTGCTGCAAGGAAGGGAGAGCACTGGTTTAACCCTTCAAGTGCCATTGTTTTGCTACTTGAAAGAGGGCTCAGATCAGAGTCTATTTTTGGCTATCCAATATAGCTGTTCCCAAAAAATCCTGAAAATATTTGGGATTATCCAGGAATGGCAGATAGCCACAGTTAAATGTTTTTAAAGGGCTCTCAGTCCCTTTAAATGCCTTCAAAGTTAACTCCCAGCTTGCAGAAGGCATTTAAAGGAACTGCAGGCCCTTTAAACACCTCTGGAGTTAACTCACAGTTTGCAGAAGGAGTTTAAAGGAACCACGGTTTTCCCTCCAGTGGAAAAAATGGAGGATGGGGGCACCTTCTTTGGGGACTCACAGAATTGGACACCCTGGTCCACTCTTTTTGAAACATGAGGGTTCTTCTGAGAGGAGGCATCAGCAGCTCTTCAGCAAATTTGATGCCTCTACCCAGGGGTCGTTTCATAGAAAAAGAGCTAGGGGAACTCATTAGCATAACTCATTAGCATATGCCACACCCCTTGACATCACCGGAAGTGTGTCATAAGGCCACACCCCCTGACATCACCGAAAGTGTGTCATAAGGCCACACCCCCTGACATCAACGGAAAGGCCCTCCCTGGCCCCAGGCAGGCAGGGGTGGGGAGAGGCGGGGAGGAAGCAACTTACCCTCCCTCTTCTCCTGCCTCCTCCTGGCTGAATGAGGGCCGGAAGCGGGGCGGCCGGAAGCAGGGGGCGGGGCTTCGTCATGTGCCCCGTCCCCCGGTACCTCACCCGGGGGAACTGCGATCCCCCGCGATTCCCCCGAAATGACCTCTGCCTCTACCTAAAATCAGCCCCCCAGATAACCCCGAATAGATTTCCCATTATACTTTATGGGGACCATTTGACTATAATCAGTTACTGTATTGTCCTCACTTCAGCGTGTGTGCACGAGTGAGTGTTTATGTGTGTAAAGTGCCATCGAGCATCAGCTGGCAATCCCATAGGGGTTTCAAGGCAAGAGATGAGCAGAGGCGGTTTGCCATTGCCTGCCTCTGGGTAGCAACCTTGGACTTCCTTGGTGGTCTCCCATCAGGACCAACCCTGCTTAGCTTCTGAGATCTGATGAGACTGGGCTAGCCTGGGCCCTCATTAGAGCTAATGAATTCACTGACCTGCTTATGTGTAGAGTTATGGGTAGTTATTTAGGCAGATAATATAACAATTTTTAAACTCCCAGGTTTTCAATACACATTTGATCTATTCTATCAAATAATCAGATATCAGCTTGCCATCTTCTTTTTATTGGCCTGGCTGGGCTCCTTTAACAGGAGGTTAGTTTAAAAAAAACTAAAGGGACAGCCAAGTCTTTACTTACTTAATTTCTGCAGGTCATGCTTCTATCAAAGGCACAATAGCAGGGCCAGTAAATATGGTGGCAAACCCCACTGAGCAATTACAAGGGCAAGCATTATATACAATGTTATATTACAATTATTGCTGGGGAGGGGGGAAATCTCATAATTTAAAACATTTCAAAGCAGCAAGGCAACTAAGCAGAGACAAAGTTATGCCACAAAATGCAGTTTCCTAATCACAAATAAAAGGTCCTTGAGTTTATTGAATCTATCCTGGGGTTGCTGGGCAAGAAAAGCTAATTTCCTAATAACCTACTTTACTAGCAGTAACTCACCTCTTGCAGACGATCTACATACATACGACAAGTCTCCAAGTCACAGTCTCCTCGTACAACTATAATTCCCAGAGGAATGGCTAGGGAAGAAAAACAAACATTCAAACAAACAAAGCCCATTTGAAACAGATGGCTCAAATATATCATTCCAGATCCTTGTAGGGGGGGAGGAAGAAGAAGAGGAAGAGGAAGAAGAATTGGATTTATACCACACCCTTCACTCGGAGTTTGAGGGTGATTCTGCATTCGCTCCACATTTTCTCAACTGGGAGGGAAAAGTGCAGCTCCAAACCACATTCAAATACCTCCGGGCAATGCTACATTGACTGCAAAGTCACCCCTGAATGGCCATAAAACAGCCATAAATCTATGCAGAAGGTACAATTTATGGATAACAATAATCACTAGCACTTTATTACGGTTTTAGAATTGTTTTAATCGTAGGTTATGTTTTTTAATGTAATTATCTGTTTTTGTAAGCCGCCCTGAGCCAGCTTTGGCTGGGAGGGTGGGGTAAAAGTTCAAATACACACATACACACATACATACATACATACATACATACACACATACATACATACATACAATAAAACCCAACAATCAAAGAACTCAAAAGTGGCACGGAGTGTGGAAGCTACCATAAAGCCCGATAATCAAAACTGAAACCAACATACAATGCAGAAGGTAATTTCTGTTCCAATGTGGGTTTTGTAAAACAACGGAGAGAAAATCCAATGCAGAATCAGCCTCAGGGCGGTTTACAATCTCCTTCCCTTCCTCTCCCCACAACAGACACCCTGTGAAGTTGGTGGGGCTGAGAGAGAGAGCGCTCTGAGAGAACTGCTCTTGAGAGAACAGCTCTGAGAGAACTGTGACTGACCCAAGGTCACCCAGCTGGCTGCATGTGGAGGAGTGGGGAATCAAACCCGGTTCTCCAGATTAGAGTCTGCCTCTCTTAACCACTACACCAAACTATAGATCCTATAGATCACCAGCGGAAGGCTTGGGCATTTGTTACTTTCCTTTTCTCCCAGTTGTCCCTTCAGGCCCCCAGAAACAAGATTTGGGGAACTGAAGAAGATTGGGAGATTAATAGCCATGCAACTCAAGGGTCTAAAGAGAGGAGGGAGAAGAGGTCAGAATCACCTCTCTTTCCTCTCATGTTAGAGTAGCTGCATGGACACAAAAGGCAGGAAGGGCCAATATGCTGTCGAAGGCTTTCACGGCCGGAGTTCATTAGTTGTTGTATATTTTCCGGGCTGTATGGCCATGGTCTTGGCATTGTAGTACCTGACATTTTGCCGGCAGCTGTGACCGGCATACCCAAAAGAACCTCCTCAGGAAAGCTCCTCTATTAGCATGTCACAGCCTGGGAAACTCCTACAAGACAATGACTCAGCCCTACCCCACTTTCCTGAGTAGATATAAATTACCTACCTACCATTTTTCTTCTCACCTGGACACAGAGAGTACTCCATCTCTCTGTGTGATACCTCTGAGGATGCCAGTCACAGCTTCTGGTGAAACGTCAGGTCCTACAATGCCAAGACCACGGCCATACAGCCCAGAAAATCTACAACAACTAATAGCAGGAAAGGTCATGTTTAGGGTTGACAGCTCTGGATTGGAAGATTCCTGGTGATTTGGGGGGCAGAGCCTAGTTTGGGGAGGGGAGGGGAAGGACCGCAGCAGGGCAGAATCCCATAGAGTCCATCTTCCAATGCAGCCTTTTCCTCCAGGGAAACTGATCTCTGTTGCCTGGACATTAGTTGTAATTCCAGGAGATCTCCAGCTACTACCTGGAGGTTGGAAACTCTTGTCATTTTATAGGAGGCTGTTTATATATAATGTCCTGTTTGTAATCTGGGCTTTTCCCACATGGATTATTTGTCACAGGTTAGATGCTACTGGGAGGAGCAGTTTTGCAGTGCTTCCCCACAGCATCATGGTACATTTGGGCATCTCCAGCGGTTCCTCAGCTTTTCTCCAGTCTTTCCTAAACTCTCCTCCAAGTGGCTGCTGACACAGACCCTACTCCCTTTATTAGGCTTGCTGCAACCCTCCTGCTGGTGGCCCTCTCTTCTTGCCACCACTTGGATCAATGTTGGGAGAAAAATACCAGAGAGTTTTGCTCAAAATACCAGAGCTTCGTCGTGCAACGTCCCCGGCATGATGATGTCACTTGCACGTGACATCATCACGTTGGGGGTGTCACAAACGGCAATGTTGCCCTGCACCCCTCCCAGAAAGCTCCCTCCCATCCCCTGCCAGTGAGAGCCTAGAACCTGGCAATCCTAGTGGGCATAATCTATTCAGGGCTCAAAAGAGCCCCCTTCTCTCCCCCTGAGCCATCTGCAAAGTTAACAGGATCCAACACATAGTTGTTGTTGTTTTGGGTGTGTGTATGGAGGGAGGGAATGTATACCGACTGGCTGCCCACACTTACTTGGATGAAAGATGAGATAAACATGTCATAGACACACAGAGAGAGAGATAAATACAGAAGCGATATCCTATTTCAAATTCCACTTTTCTTATGAGCCTAAAAGAACTTTGAGGAAATCATCATTCTTGCTGCTACAGTACGTTATGAGCCAGTGAATAAGAAAAGCAGTTCCAGGCTACAAAGACCAATGAAATTGTGATTTGCTACTCGGTGAGAATAAAATGTGCTTGTTCTTGATTATTATTTTGCTGGGCCCAAACAAAACAAAAGAAAAGAAAACCTCCCAGCCTTCAAGAACCTTGATAAATATTTTTAAGAGCCTCCTATTTCTACTTGTGTTGTTTCCTCATTAGCCGCTGCTTAGAGCCTGGTTTCTATCTTTTTACAACAAGGACCAGTACATCACAACAGATAAAATATGTACCTCTAGAAGATCCAGCCTGCTAAGGGAATATGTAGCTAGCATATAAATTCTTGTGCTATCATCGTGTGTCTTTTCTATGACATTCTTTAGGGAAATGTCATTGTCCCCCATAGGAAACCCAGCTGCTGTGCTGAAACAGTAAATGATATATTGGTGCAGTTGATCAGCTAATAACTTCTCTGAAAAAGCAGCTGCTTGGGATTTTAGGGAAACTACATGCTTATAGGGATGCCAGCCTCCAAGTGGGACCTGGAGATTTCTTGGAATTACAGCTCTTCTTCAAACTACAGAGATGAGTTCTCCTGGAGAAAAGGGATGCTTTGGTGGGGAGACTCTGTGGCATTGTACCCCGTTGATGTCCCTGTCCTCCCCAGGCTGAACCCCAAAATCTCCATGAGTTTCCCAAGATGGATCTGGCAACCCATCCCCCACCAGAGGCTGGGGAGATGTAATCCTAGGGTTGCCAGACTCCTCAGTGGAGGCGGGGGTCCCCCCCCCCCCCGGCCCCGCCCCCCCAGCCACCAATCAGATGGCCACAGGGGGGCTTACGAGTAGAAAGAGGAAGGCCTAGGCCACGTTGTTGGCATCACAGGTGACACTTGTCACACAGGCGACACTTGTCACACAGGCAACACTCTGGTATTTGGGCAAAAACTCTATGGTAGAAGCCAGTTTTCCTGTAGAGTTCTTGCCCAAAAACCAGAATATTGTGCAGAATTAGCTGGTATGATGACATCACTTCCTTTGTGACACAGGTGATGTGGCCTGGCCCTTTCTATTTCTCCTGGTAAGTCCCCCCCCATCCCCCACCGTTTGACAGGAGGGACTTGGTAACCCATGGCAACTGTTTATTTTCCCAAGAGGGGAAAAGCAGAAAAACAGGAATTTGGGGTTCAGTGGGTGTGGGTCTACCTGCCAATGAGATCTGATGAATGTGCATCATAAAACCTGATCAGGGAGAGAGGGACAAAGTCTCTCTGCCAGAGGAGCTCATTAGAAGAGAACTGAGCATCTCCCACGAGGGGCAGAATTCCTAACTCTGAATGGGGGTCACCTAAGCAGACAGAAGTTTTAAAAGGTGAAATCTTCCTTTGTTCTGAGTTCAAACACTCTGCCCATATGCTGTGACCAGTGGGCCTCATCCTCCTCTAAAACAGCACAGCAAGGGGTATGGGCATGTGTTTGCTACATCTACGGGAACTGTTTTGTAATGCAACTTAGTTAAATTGTTTCCTTTTATTTCCTTAGATCTATATTCTCCTACTATGATAGCTATTTCCATGTATGTGCTCTAATTGAATCTTTAGCAATAAAGCTTCTCTCCTGTCTAAGAAAACAGACTGTGTCTGAAATCCCACCCAAATGCTGAAGGTTGCTCTTCCCTGCTAATGACATGCACGCGCATGGAGGGAGCTAAAGTAATAGGAAGCTTGCCCCTTCGACTTCTTTAGAGGCAGCCTTATCAGGTACCCCAAGGTGCTGGTTCCTTGAGAGGCTGGGTTTTACATCTTGAAGTGGTGGCAGCAAGAGGGAACATGCTTTTGCATGCAGGCAAACATACAATATGCATGTGAGAACACACACACATCTTGGGCCAGGGCGGGATTGTGACAGCTATCACAACCCAAAATGGCTTCCAAAGCCTCATGAAGACACCTTGCAAGATTCTGAGTTGTCATAGCAACCCAGGTAGATACCAAGGCCTCCTCTCACAATGATGACAAGAGGAAGAGGGAGAAGGATGAGAGAGGAGGGAAAAGACTTTCCGTGGTTCCTCCTGGGACATCCCCCCCTGTAATATGCAATCAACATAGAGCTGCTTATTTTGCATAACCGATTCTACTTCCAAGACACACATTTTCAAAGATTGCCAATTTAATTATTTATTTATTTTGTCTGGAGAGTACTGTGAGGGCGTATGGCAGAGCAAATGGGAATAGAAATCAAGAGGCAGAACTTAAAACCCTGATTACTGGAACTGCTCATCTGCATTCCTGTGGCTTCTGTGATTTCACCAGGCACTAACAATACAATTGAAAGCTCTTCACTTCAGTCATAAAGGCTGGTAACCTCATTTGAAAAATAAAAAGCTCAAGATATCTCAGGATACAAAATGTTCTACACCAGTTATTGCAGTCGTTGAGCAATTTCATAGATGGGAGGAATAACATAGCCCCAGCTGAAATCTTATTGGAACGATCCCATTTTTGTGAGAGATCAAAGTTGAAATAACATTTCCTATATGAACAGTGCACTCCTAAAAACATATTCCTGGGAGTAAGTCCCATTGAAAAGACTTGAGTAGGCCTGTTTAGGATTACTCTCTGTGTCCTCCATGGAAGTTATTTCAAGCTCAACCCTCCCCATCAAGGATTTCACATTTTCTCTTTGAATTTAATATATACAGAGGTCATTTCGGGGGGGGGAACGCGGGGGAACATAGTTCCCCCGGGTGAGGTGCAGGGGGCGGGGCATATGACGAAGCACCGCCCCCTGCTTCTGGCCGCCCCGCTTCCGGCCCTCATTCAGCCAGGAGGAGGCAGGAGAAGAGGGAGGGTAAGTTGCTTCCTCCCCACCTCTCCCCACCCCTGCCTGCCTCGGGCCAGGGAGGGCCTTGGCGGGGCTTCCTCGCACTCCCGCAGGCCTTGCAGGTCCACCGCCGGGCCCCTGATGTCAGGGGGTGTGGCATATGCTAATGAGTTATGCTAATGAGTTCCCCAAGCTCTTTTTCTATGAAATGACCCCTGAATATATATAATTGCATAATTTAAAACAGAAACAGCAAGGTAAAGAAGTGCCCATCAGAAGCATTTAGGTAACAGACAGCACTAACGAAATCTGATAAAGCAGCCAGTATTGATTTGTAAAAGGATATGAGGAAACCAAAACATGTTAAACAAGTTAGTACTGAGCTGGAAAAACTTAAATAATTATATACATTCATATCTGTTTCATGTTCTATGTTGCAAAACATTAATAGCTCCCAAAACTTTCAGTGTCTTGCCTTTAGTTTTTAATAGGGTTGCCAGCCTAGTGCCAGCATGGTGTAGCAGTTAACAGCAGTGGACTCTAATCTGGAAAGCCAGGTTTGATTCCCCGTCCTCCTCCACATGAAGCCTGCTGGGTGACCTTGGGCCAGTCACAGTTCTCTCAGAATTCTCTCAGCCCCACCTACCTCACAAGGTGCCTGTTATGAGGAGAGGAAGGGAACGTGCTTGTAAGCCCTTTTGAGACTCCTTAACATAGAGAAAAGCAGAGTATGAAACCTGTTGTTGTTGAGTCCGACTCTTCGCGACCCCATGGACCAGCTCCCGCCAAGCCTTCCGGTCTTCCGCCGTCCTCTGAAGTTTGCTCAATTTCATGTTCGCTGCATCTATGACACTGTCTAACCATCTCATCCTTTGCCGTCCCCGTCTTCTTTGACCTTCAATCTTTCCCAGCATCAGGGTCTTCTCCAGTGAGTGCTCCCTTCTCATTTGGTGGCCAAAGTATTTGAGCTTCAGTTTCATTATCTGGCCTTCCAGGGAACAGTCAGGGTTGATTTCTTTTAGGATTGACTGATTTGTTCTTCTTGCAGTCCAAGGGACTCTCTCAAGAGTCTTCTCCAGCACCATAGTTCAAAAGAATCTATTCTTCGGCGCTCGGCCTTCCTTATAGTCCACCTCTCGCAGCCATACATGACTACTGGGAATACCATTGCTTTGATCATGCGGACTTTTGATGGTATGAAACCTATTGTTCTTCTTTTTGTAACAGCCAGGGGGTGGCTGGAGATATCCCTGGGATTACAACTAATCTCCAGGTGACAGAGATCAGGAGAAAATGGCCACTTGGGAAGTGGACTCCAGGGCATTATTCCCCACTGAGGTCCCTCCCCCAAACCCTTCCTTCCTAGGGCTCCCCCCCAAAAAAACAAAATACAATTATTTCCCATCCCAGAACTGGAAACCCTAGTTGTTAACCACCTTTCTATCTGATAGTCTCACTTAATTGTAATAATTCTCAAACATAGTGGAAGAGACCTCCCACGTGTGTGGAGGTGGGGAGCACAAGGAAATTTCTTGCTCAAGATACGGTTTCCAGCCCTGACCTGGATAGCCCAGGCAAGCCCAATCTCATTAGATCTCGGAAGCTAAGCAAGGTTGACCCTGGCAAGTAATTGGAAGGGAGATCTCCAAGGAATACCAGGGCTCGGGATGTAGAGGCAAGCTATCAAACCACCTCTCTGAAATGTCCAAACCCCACTATTGGTCACCAGAAGTCAGCATGACTTCCAAGCATGCAAACACCCACCCACACAAAGATGCAGTTTCCAGTGCTGCACCCCATCCTATTCAGGGACCCTTGGGAAGGGGCTTTGCAAGGAAGGGGCTGCAGGAAACAGAGGGAAGTGGGAAGGTTCATTCCATGAGCAGGGCATCTGCATGCATAAAGCCCTATACAGCGTGGGGCCAGCATACTGTAAGGAACCGCCTTCTCCCATATGAACCTACCCATCTACCCCAGTCATCTTCTGAGGTTCTGCTTCAGTTGCCCCTGCCATCTGAAGCTAGAGGGGCGGCCACCCAAGAAAGGGCCTTTGCAGTGATGGCACCAAAACTCTGGAATTCCCTGCCCAGGGAGGTTTGCCTCCCTCTATTATTGCTTTCTGCCAGTGGGTGGGGACTTCTTTGTTCTGTTCAACATACACCCAATCAGGGGTTGTTTCATAGAAAAAGAGCTAGGGGAACTCATTAGCATAACTCATTAGCATAGGCCACACCCCCTGACATCACCGGAAGTGTATCATAAGGTCACACCCCCTGACATCACCGGAAGTGTGTCATAAGGCCACACACCCCGCCCCAATGGTCCCGGCCGCCGCCCCTGGCCTTGCAGCTCCACTGCCGAGCCCCATGAGGGGCCCAGCGGTGGACCTGCAAGGCCGGCGGGAGTGCAAGGAAGCCCCGCGAAGGCCCTCCCTGGTCCCAGGCAGGCAGGGGTGGGGAGAGGCAGGGAGGAAGTAACTTACCCTCCCTCTTCTCCTGCCTCCTCCTGGCTGAATGAGGGCCGGAAGCGGGGCGGCCGGAAGCAGGGGGTGGGGCTTCGTCATGTCCCCCCCCCCGTACCTCACCCGGGGGAACTGTGATCCCCCACGATCCCCCCCGAAATGACCTCTGCACCCAATAAATGTTAGAGGCATCCTCCTTGGTTTTCGGGTGTTATGTGTGTTTGTATGTTGTTAGTGAATTATTGTATCCATACTTTATTTTTAATATTTTTAATATTGAAACATTTCAATGTTTGTTTTAATGTCCTTTGGGGATCCTATTTGAGTGGGAAAGAGGTACAGAGATGTTTTAAATGATAATTGTACAAAAGAACCCTAGCTGAATGGGTTTTGAAGTAATTTATAATCTAACATTTTCAGGGTTTCTTATAACTTTCTCCCCCCCACATATAGATTTTTTTGGGGGGGGCAATGGTTTCACATGTGATAAAAAGGCAAAGTCAATCCCCCTGTGGGAAAACATTATATCAGAAGACAGTTTTGAATTCAAGAGATGAACTGTTTATGAATCTATCTTTTGGAAGCAATTTAGTTACACTAAATCCTGCCTCAGTGAAGAAAATTGGATTAGATTACCTTTCAGGTGCTATCCACATTCTTATTGGATGATTTTAAGTGTATACCTGCACTGCTTTTAAGAATAGTGAGACACTACCTGATTACAGTGGAAGATCTGGAGAGAGGGGGAGACAGACAGAGAGACAGAGAGAGAGAGAGACAGACAGAGAGAGAGAGAGAGAGACAGACAGAGAGAGAGAGAGAGAGAGAGAGAGAGAGAGAGAGAGAGAGAGAGAGAGAGAGAGAGAAAGAAAGAAAGAAAGAAAGAAAGAAAGAAAGAAAGAAAGAAAGAAAGAAAGAAAGAAAGAGGTAAACTTGGCAAAAACAGCACCCTTTGATTGCTCAGAAGGATTTCCAAACTGTGATGTCTACCACCACTACTGTCAAGACTAATCTACTCTGAGCAGCATTATGATGAGTTGTTAGATACTGGGGGGAAAATTCAATTTTAGATGAGGCCACCGATAGAATCAAATTGGTATTGCAAGCAAACAAGGAGAGCAAACTTTATTTACTCTGAGTAACGGTGATCCAGGTTATTACACTGATGTCGGAGCGTTTGATGCTCCATCATGAAGACATGTCTCAGGCAAAAATCTTAATAGCTTTCCTGCAGTGCTGCCAGAGGGAGAATAAAATGGTTCATTCTTTTCATGCTTTGATTTTTGTCATTTATAGTTTATTTAGGTGAGGAGATTGAAAGGGAAACATTAAGGAGTTACTCATATTCCTGAGACTGATGCAAAGCCTATTGTGCTCAAGAAAGACTCATGCTAATTCACATTGTGTTTAGATCTAAGACTGTACTGAAATGGGAGAGTTAGATTTAAGACCAAAACTTCCCAAGAAGCTGTTGGTCAGCAACTGGGCAAATCCAATGTGCACCAAACAACTGGCCAAACTGCAATGCTTTGGGGGGAATTCTTAAGGGCATGAAAAAAAAAGTATGGTAGGAGAAATTTCACACCTTAGAAAAAGGCAAAAGAACAAAACGCAGAGGCAGAAATAATGACTCATATGTGAATGTCCACAGTACAATCTGCAACATCATCTGCTTTAAAACTTTCAGCACTTTTATACAGGCAAAAAAATATTTCTGTACCCGGGGGGGCGGGATAAAATATCTGGAGAGCTAAAATATCAGGAGAGCTAAAATATCTGGAGAGCTAAACAGCCCCATGATATGTTTAGAGCCATTGGTTTAGAAGTCTTGAAAAGGGGGCTAGACACATCCACACAGAGAAGATTTAACAATGGCCATTGGTCATGATTGCTAAATGGAATCTCCATGATGTTCTTCTAAATACCAGTTGTGGGAGGGGGCTAACAGCAAGACAGAGCTATTGCCTTCACGCTCTACTTCTGGGCCTCTTGAAACCATCTGGCTGGCCATTTTGGAAAAGACAATGTCTTGACAGACCATTCAGCAGGTTCATCAGGACTCTTTCCATGTTCTTGTGTAGAAGTTGGATAAAAGGACCAGGGTAGTGTATGAACATTTAATACGTGCCTCACCTCAGGCAGCAGAGAGTTTATTTAGCTGACTCCAAATTTTGATTTTTTAGAAGAAGGTAGAATTGATACAGACGCAGGCTAAAGAACAACCCGGTTAGAGTTTTGTCTTCTGAAATACTACATTATTGAACAGAGGTATTTTTACTGTTTTAGCACATTATTAAGTCTGTTCTTGACAGATAACAAACAGCAATATGAATCATTTTTGATGCAGACAGTGGTCTCATGAGTTTGGGACACACAGGGGCAGTGCAAGTATAACCCCTGGATTCCTGAAAAGTGAAGCTGCAAATTGGAAGCCAGTTTCAGAAATTATACCATCTCTTCCTCCTTCCCTCCCTCTCCAGAGCAACTTCTCTCCACACCTTTCTTTGTTACATCTCAACAGGTGCTAACAATAGTTATTGCTACCTGGGCTCTCTTCTTCACCAGCCTCTATAAACCTTGTTCTCAAATTCTGGTTTAGACAAGAACTTTACTCAGCACTGATGCAGGTGTGAGACAAAAGCATAGTTAGGAGCAACATGCGAAATGAAGAGGGATGGCTGCCAGACATAATCTGCAAACCATAGTTTGAGACAGTCAGTGTTCCAGCTGCACTGGGCCACATACAGTGTCATTCTTAACCCAGGTACACCCTTGAAAATGGAATTAGAAGGGCATCACACTCTTTAGGATGGCAGGTAGTCACACTGGGGAATTTCACATTGCCCAGTTTCACCCGGTTTCAAGCCGGTAATGATCCGTTTTGAAGTGAACCGGTATAGGGCTGCCATTTCACACATGGCTTTCCCCTTCCGGTAAAGAGCTGGATCTGAAGCGGTTTGCCATTTCAGACTGCACCGCTTTTTCCCGCTTTCCCCCCTCCATTTTTCGCTCGTGCGAGCGATCTCCGGCTTTTTTTTTAATGTTAGCTTTAGAGCGCTATAGCGCTATAGCAGTATAACAAAACACTCCATGCATTCCAATGGGATTGATATAATGCTATATATATTATGCTATTTCTTTTTTTTAGCTGTTAAGTTGTAGCCGACTTATGGTGACCCTGTACAGCTGTCAAGGCAAGGGATGTTCGGAGATGGTTTGTCATTGCCTGCCTCTCTATAAAAGCTCTGGACTCCCTCACTGGCCCCCCATCCAAATACTAAGCAGGCTTGACCCTGCTTAGCTTCTGAAATCAGGCTAGCCTGGGCCATCCTGGCAGGGTCAGTTAGTCACAGTACGGATATGCAAATAAATTGGTTAAATCTTCAGCCGTTTTTTAATACAATAAAGAGTTCTTCCAAATACCATCTAATATACCATTCCCCCCATTTCTTAACAGCAGTACTATAATTACTTCAGGCTATCATGAGCTTTTAAGTACACCTTCAAACACACACACACACACACATCCTTCCCACAAATCCCTGCTGTCATCTTCTTAAAGAACACTCAGAAAACCTGTGATGAATCCTTTAATTTTCTGGATGAAAATTTGTGGCAAGGGATGACAAAAGGTGTGTTAGAACTTGTATCCTTACCAAGGCCATCACAGTACAACTCTGGGGAAGAGTGTCGGCAAGCCGTGAAAAGGTGCGTGCAGGTGGAAGAAGGCTGTCTAAACAGAATAACCACATTTCTACAGGAAGATAAGCAAACCAATTAGAAGATTTGCCATCCAATAATTACCAGGGAATCCCGTATTATAAAGAGGAAGCCGGCGCTTTGTTACATAACAAACAGCCAGCTTTGTAATTGAATATGAATAATGAGCCAGATGCAGGAACAAGACTCTATTAAACTGTTATCGCAAGCCGCCACATCCTGCATTGATTAATGACTCAGTATGTGTCACTAAGGAGAGGGACTTCATTTTTAGGTGTTGTCATCAACCACATTGCCGGAGCTGCTGACCTCCTCCTTTGACTTTTACACCATGAATGTGACAATTAATTATCATGGTACTTCCTCCGGTAATTATGTATTGTTTTTCTCCCTGGGCTTATAAGGATTATAGGCATATAAGATCTCGTCCAGTGTGAAATTAATAGGAATGTTCTCGCTGGGGATAATGGTGTCTGCTTTGGGCCCTGAAGGTATGGTCTGAAGGCATCTGACACAGCAGCCTTACTGAAATGAAGCCCATCTGGGTCCCGTCAGGGCTTGCATGGAAGATGAGAACCCCACATACACCACCTTGAGTTCCATCTTGAAAGAAAGGCGGGTCATAAATGTAATAAATAATAAACACTTAATTCATACTCATATTGATTGCTGGAGGCAGGACATCTTTCTTAGCATCCTGCTCACCTGCAGACACTAGTCAGGGAAGAGGGACATGATGGGCAGTATCCTACCTTAGGCTGAACTTCCACTGGAGGAACAACCACCTAAATTGGAGGAAGGCTTCAAACTTTGCTTAGGGGAGTTCTAGGTCATTATCTGCATTCAGAAGCCACAAACAAGACTTACCTGAGAATGCTATAAAAACACCTGTGTTCCCTTTGCTCTTTATGAACAGCACCAAAATTGCAAACTAGGAAGTCTTCAATAAACCACAATTTGTTGAGAGATGTGTACCTGGCACCTTAACAAACCATTATCTGCCTCTGACTTAGATACCAGGATTCCCAATTGCATTGCAACCCTTAATTAGAGCCTGGTTTGTAAGCTAAAAACAAAACAAAAAATGTTAATGTTCAGACATCACTTGTATCTGCTAAGATCAATCAGACCTGACGACAAATTGTGGTTTATCAGAAACTTCTTGGTTTGCAATGCTGCTGCTAAATAAGAAGGGTGAGAGTCAGTATGTAAGACTCAGGATTTCATTGTTGCTACACACGATGGCTTGCTTCTGACATCTGAATGCAGATAGGTGATAGAATATCCCTCGGGCACTGCTAGCCCCTTGCACATGGAACTCGGAGTCCTACTGATTTTGAAAAACACGAGTGGAGCTATTGGTTACCACGGCCATTATGCGCCACTAGACAACATGGCCTTTTGATGCTGATTTGTTTACATGTTAAGAAAACTCATGTCAGAGCGATCATGTCAGAACTGCTGGATTCCCTGATGACAAACAATAAATTTTAAATAGAAAAAAAGGATATGTAGGTATGGATTTGCTTATTCATAATGTTAGATGAAGACTTTTTGCTTGTGGAAATATCAAGACCATATTAGTCATTATGCCAGCTCTGCTGGGGGGAAGGGAAGCTTTAGCCAAACTGGGGCTTCTCTAGGGTACAAACATGGTGTATCCCTGTTCTATGCTCGGGTCATTGAAGCACATTACAGTTTGAAATTCCCTGCAGCTCATGCAGTGGGCTGTTCCACTTCTGCTTGATATCATCCCTTCAACTCAAAGAAATCTCTAATAACCAAGCTATAGCAGCTATTTCCTCTACATTTCACCTGTTTTCTGGTAGTGCTGAACAGGAAGAAAACTAGTTAACCGCATGCATAAAGGTCCCATTTATCCAGGCCATACCTGAATGATTCTAGATATTTCCTTCTATTTTCATACATTTATTTATGTTATTTATAGTCTCCCTTTCTCGCTTGGACTCAAGGCAGATTACACAGAGTGAGTCAGCACAATCGACGGATGGGGCATTCAAGAAATCCTGCAATAGGATTAGGGTTGTAGAACCAACCAGAAGTCTAAAAACAGAAGTTTTAACATGTCACTTTAAAGGATGCAAAATTCCATAGTAGGATCCTAGTTTCAACAAACTATACACAGTAGTATAGACCACAGCCCCTAACAATTTTTCCTAAGTAACTTAGGGAATCATTTAGTACCATGCAAGTCTATTTCCTTCATAGGAAAGCCCTCTTGAATAATTCAGTTTTGCATAGTTTGCAGAAAGCCAGGAGAATGGAGGCCTTCCTGACTTCTTCAGGCAGGCTGTTCCACAAGGTGGGGGCCACAATGCAGAGAATCCCCTGCCCCGCAGCTCCCATCTGCCACACCTGGTCCAGTGGGAGGGGTGTGGTTTTTTTACTTACAATTTGACAATGGCAGATGTTACTTTTGGGGGAAATTCCAGAAGTGACGTCAGTCCATTATCAGAATCAGTGGAAACTCTACCATAGACTTTCCAGCAATCCCTAGAGAGGTGTGATGTCACTTCTGTATTTTCCAGAAAACAATGTCATGCCAGCACTCAACGGTCCCCCCCACGCCCCTCCTTCTGACTCCTGCAGGTTGCCATCTCCTGGCTGGCAACCCTATGGTAAGAACTGAAGGGGAGGGGTTTCTACAAACAAAAACCTGCTTTCTGCTCCTCCCCACCAAATCCCCCTACCAGGCAACAGGGAATTCATCTACTTGTCTCTATGGAACAAGAACACCAGGCCTTGCTGGCAACTACAAATAGCGTTTGGTTATCAAGTACAGCTAAAACCTGTGGATTTTTTTGGAGATATAAGCCATGTGAGGTTACATTAAAACGCAGTCATACCAATTATCCATTATAACTTACAAGCTTCCCGGAGTTTTTCCTTGTCATAATGCAGCCCCTCGTAATCTTGTAAACTAATTCTGTTCACTCTGATCCGCAGGCGTTCTGGAACAGAGTGGGGGCTGCAAGGAAAGATAAGAGATCTGTCAGGACAGAATGCAGGGTCAAAGCAGAAGAACCCAAAAGAGAGGTTTTTCCCCCCACCGGAATTATCAGGGATGAGAGAGAGGATGACATGAAGCCAGAGCAAAAATGAACCAAAGCCCCAAAGGCTCCGAGCTGCCACTCTCAAAAGACAAGCTTTATGCAAACCAATGGTTCACCTTTTGATTCCCCTGAAAGGAATGCCCTTGAAAATCAGATGGGTTGAAAAACCCATTTTCTATCATAAAGTCTGGATTTTTTTTTGCTTCCATTATGAATTATGATCACTATGACCAATAATTTGATTATTACAACGCAGCACCCAAAAATCTCAGATGCCCTGAGCCCCACTTTAACTTAATTCTTTGTTACTAATATATTCCCTTTTTGGTTAAGACGAACCCCTCTTTCTTTCAACAAAGTAACAAGTACACTATCAATTCAAGAGCCATAGGAAACAGTAAGGATTTACTATCAATTAAGGATATTCAAAAGTAACTAGTTCATGTCAGTCCAGAATCCATCAAATCACCCACTACTGAAGCCGCATCCATGCAGCTTTGGCTACTGCATTATGTTGTGCTATAGGAGTCATTCAGCTCCCAGATTGTCCGGACCACACATTAAAATCCAGTTGTGAATGATTGTTATAAACACAACAGAGAATCAACAGATCAGAAGATGCACTCTTAGAATTCAATTTTATCGTTCAGCAAACAGTTTAATAAGGAAGATACAGTTATGAAGAAAAAAGGAATCCAAAAGGCAGCATCTAATTTGGGCATATCTACACATAAAATAGTCTGATAGTAGTTACCTTTCACAGTGTACCCTGAGAACTACAGCTGGATGAGGAAAGTATAGGAAGAACATTCCATACAGATCAACATAGTCAAGGACAAGCCAAAGCACATAAATCAGGACAACTAGCTCCACCCCCGGCTCACAACCAAAAGAATGTGTGGAGCCAACTCGCTTGTTCATAAGCAATTTTCTCACTTCTGCTCCCCATCCATATGTATTGGCTTCTCCCTGCATATGTCATATCTTAGCTTCCTCACGAAATTACACTTCTCAGGATTCCTTGAGGAAATCACACCACTAAATAGGGTTGCCTGTCCCCAGTTGGGAGTGGGGGATCCCCCAATGTTGCGAGTTCCTGCTCACTGCCGGCCAGCTGGCCAGTGGGGGAAGCCCCGCCCCCAACAGCTACAACCCTGCACAATGTCCCCAATGTGATGTCATGCAGAAGTGATGTCATCATGCCGAGGACGTTGTGTGGTGACGCTCTGGTTTTTAGGTGAAACTCTATGGTTTGACCCCAATTTTACCACAGTATGCTCAAAAACCAGAGTGTAACCATGCAACATCCCTAGCATGATGATGTCACTACTGTGTGACGTCATCATGTTGGGGACGTCGTGCATGGCAACATTGCCTCCCCTCCCCACTCTTGGAAAGTTCCCTTCCACTGGCACGAGGTAAGGACCTGGTAACCCTACCACTAAACCATCATTACATAAAACCTATATATATATATTTGCCTGTATTTTTTTTTAAAAAAGTTTATTTTCAGTTTTTCATCATACATTCATACATCCATTTCCATTTAATTTACATTTGGGGGTTTACAAGTTTGACTCATACCATTTTATGGCTTTATGCCATTTCTGGTTAAATTTATCTTCTAGTTTTCCAGCCAACAACATGTTCAACTTATCCATTTCCATTATCTCAAAACGTTTATCAATCATTTCTTCCCTATTTGGTATAATATCTGATTTCCAGTTTCTCGCAATACATATTCTTGCCATTGTAAGTAAATAAACAATAATGCATTTTTCATTATATTTAGTACCGTTGGGTGTAATGTTTAATAGAAAGATTTCTGGGTTTAAAGGTAGATCTATTTCTGTGATATCTTTTATCAGCTGTTTAGTGGTCTTCCAGAATCTTTGAATTTTATCACAGTTCCACCAGATATGTAGGTGTGTTCCTCTATTATTTTTACACCTCCAGCAGTTTCCAGAGACGGTTATGTAGCATTTTTGCAACCTGTCTGGCGTCCAGTGCCACCTATAATTCATTTTTATTATGTTCTCTTTGTAAGGTATTGATCTTAATAGCTTAATTGATTCCCAAGATTTTTCCCATTCTTCTCTCTCAAGAGATAAAACCGATATAATTATGTCTACAGGCATAAAGTAAAAGGTAAAGGTTCCCTTGCTCGAAAGCCAGTCGAGTCCGACTCTAGGGTTACGGTGCTCATCTCCGTTTCAAAGCCGAAGAGCCAGCGCTGTCCAAAGATGTTTCCGTGGTCATGTGGCCGGCATGACTAAACACCAAGGCTGTTACCTTCCCACCGAAGTGGTACCTATTTATCTACTTGCATTTTCTTGCTTTCAAACTGCTAGGTTGGCAGGAGCTGGAACTAGAGATGGGAGCTCACTCCGTCATGTGGCAACTCAGGTCTCGAACTGCTGAACTACTGACCTTCCACAGTCTGCAGTTCAGCGTCTTAACCACTTGAACCACCGCAGCTCCTTGTCTATAGGCATACACACGCAAAAATTTAAAAAAACAAAATTTTTGCCTCTGTGGGGTGAGTTTAGTATCAGATCTGGCTCAGCTTTTCAAATCTTTTTCTATTACATGTTTATTGTACTCTTCCTGCAACTAGTTCAAGGAGTACATGATTTCCCTTGCCCCATCCCATGCCATTGATTAGGCTGAGAGAAAGTGACTGGCCCAAGGTCATCGTGGAAGGGTCATGGTTGAGTTTCAACCCAGGTCTCCCCACCACCATTGACTCTAAGCAATATACCATACAGACCTGTAGATGCAAATATGCCTCCTCCGCAGCACATGCTGACTACCTTGCTGGTATGGCCCTTCTCTCTTTGATTCTATAGACTGTCAATTTTAAAAGAAAATGCTCTAGAAAGCGAGGGGAGGGCACTACATGATGTTGAAACTGGAGATACCAGGAATGATTGAACCTGAGACGTTCTGCATGCCAAGCAGATGGTCTACAAATGAGACACATGGGGTGCTACCGGGGTCTGAGTACTGTACATGTGACAGCCCCCTCTCTCTGTGTGTGTGTGTGCGTGTGTCTTAATTTGGGAAACCGGTATACCCTACAACTCAGACTTGATACAATCCTCAAGTGCCTTTTTTCATAGAATCCAAAATGGAGGATTTCAAGGAAGCTGAACACATAACTCTAAACTGCATTCTACAGTCAAGCTTGGCGAACGAGCACCACAGTTTCAAATAGTAAACTTTCTCCATTATTATGCCATTATGCTTTAGCTTAAAAAAACCCTCTGCTGACCTAACAAGCCATATTGCCATTGACCTTCTTGCAATAAAACCTACTGAGAAGGCAATTAGCAAAAATGTCTAAGGGAGCTTCTATTATACTTTTGCTGCCTGCTGTAAACAGGTATGACATTGCTGGAGTGGTGGGGTTTTTTTTTAAGAGAGAGCTTGCAAATGAACCTGCAGTTAAAGCAGCACCTTAAGGAAGGTGGAAGTGACAGGGAGTAATGAACTCTGCAATTGCAGGTTAAGTCTGTGGGGGGAAAGTATAATGTTTCAGTTCTGTGCCAAGTTTTTTTTCTTTTTCCTTAGCAAGAATACAAAACATTTCCAAAGCAGAGAAGATGTGTGTGTGTGTGTGTGTGTGTGTGTGTGTGTGTGTGTAATAAATAGGTAGTCATCCCAAGAGAAATAATTACAGGTTTTGCAATATGCCAGACAGACAATAATGCTTCATTGTTAAATAGCAGCAGCTGTGTTGTCCAGATGCCCTCAGATACCCAAAACTGTCTGCATTCAAAGCAAGCTGTCATGATTTATCTGAGAGGCAGCTGAACCCTAACTTCCAGCTCAGCTTCAGGGGACAGCTGTCTACCTTAACTGGCATTTGGACAGCTCCGCTAACCAAAATATATATACATATACACCTGCTTTTTTGTTTTTTTTTGGTAGAGACTTAGAACACAGGCAGGTGGAAAAGAAGGTGGCAGATGAACTAAAACAGCCTATGGAATTTGATTTGGCCTTTTGTTCATTTCCTTTTGACATTCAAGAAGTGGTGGAGTAAGAAATTAAGACCATCACGATGGGGTTCTGTTATTGCCTTTGACAGTTCCGAATAAAATAAGGGTATCAAATTAAGTTGTGGCAAGGCTTTGGTTTTTTTATATGGGTCAGTTTTTTGCATTTTACTGGTGGTAACCTATTGCTGCTGCTTTAGGTGTTTGTTAATGTGATTTTCATGTGGGTTGTTTTATAGTCTTTGGCTGATTTTGCATCCTCCATGGGAATTTTAATGGGAAAGTGGCAAGTGGATATTATACAAAAATACCATTTGGGGCAAGGAGCAGATAACAATGTTGTTCTTCCACTTTGACACTGCAATCCTAAAAGTTCCACCTGTCTAAGCCCCATGGACTACTTTAGATTGCAACTGTTAAGAATATGAGCATTTAACTGCCTAGGCTGGACTTGCAGAGAGGAAACACAATCCAGAGTCCTAAAGAGTTAGGCACTAAAAGACTGACAGGTGAAATCAAACAGGCACAAAGCAAGAAGCAACAGCATCCCCCAGTGTTGCAAAAATAACATCTCTCTTCTTTTCCAAAGGACCTTGTTGCTGCTACCTGGTCATGCGGGGATGAAGCCAACGCAAACAGAAAACGAATGTCAGATTATCTGAGAGGTTTGAATGTTGCCTCATCCAGCTGAATAACCAGTCCTTGCCGTTTCCCAAGAAAAAGGCCAGAGGAAACTCACAGATCATCACAACCACGAGCCTCAGCTTAATAACAACATGCATCTAGGGAAAGGATGACGGAAATAATATTGAACTAACCATCTCAACAGCATCTGGCATCCAAAGATTTACTCCAGGCATATGAAACTGCTTTATACTGGCCCTGGTTCCATCAAACTCTGTTTTGTTTGCTCTGACTGGCAGTCACTAGAGGGTCTCGGGCAGAGAAAAGTCTTCCGTATCAACTGCAACCTGAAATCCCTAAACAGAGAATCTGGAGCTGCCTTCATGTAAAGGACATGCTCGATCACTGGGCCCTCTGAAGTGAAAGCTCCTGGGCTCGTTTTACATTTTGTTGGTAACAGAATATTGTAAAACACTGCTGTCCAGTTGCTTCTTGAAATTTAAAAAACAAGATTTTGTACTTAGTAGCCATCAATTATTTCTGTCGGCACCTGTAGCATCACTTGGGGTCCCTTTAATTATCTGCAAATTTTTCGGCTTGGAATGTATTCATTTGAAAATTATTTTCTTGCTTTACATGTTCAAATGAATAGACGTCTGCATAATACACACATACATAATGCACAGAACGTCCGAGTGCCCGCCCCCGCTTAGCCTACCTCACAGTAAAAGACGAATCGTGTACCATCAACTGTGTAATTGTGCAAGAGTTTCTGTTCCATTTGTTTCCCCCATGGGTACGCTACAACAGTGATTTGTGTGAGGCAATGCTAATGATCCCGAACTCTGCTGGAGTTCTGGATTGTGTGCCAAGAAGCACGGTAAACAGTTGCATTTTCAAAATGGCAGAATGATAGATTTTCAGCGGCTCTGTTCTTTCCCTCACTGACTTTCAACCAGCATGAGCCCCAGATGTATGCACTCTAGCAGTCGTCACCAGAAACCGATGGACAGAATGAAACTTGGTGTGCACAAGAAATGTTAAAAACTCTAAAAATGGTTCCACATCCAGATATTTCTCACCTGCTGTGATAACACTGCCTGAAAGCTTTATGAGAATAAGATCTGGGAGGGAAGCAAGCTATCCATAGGCATGGATAGCTTGCTTAGTCTCCAATAAAAAGTCGCTAAGATAAAAACGGGAGAGAAGAGAGACCCAAGAGGGTGAGGACTAGAGGCAACAAATGGAATCTTTTTTAGCCAGAAACCCCAGGGTGCTGGAAGACAGGGATGGAAGGAAGAAGACCAAGATGTGATTGCCGTGCTCTCCGACCTGAGGCTTTGGCAGGAGAGGGCTATGAAGTTCATCTCCTCCTTCCTGCCTTGGACATCTGTGGCAGCTGAAGACACACAGCACATGCACTACTATGACCATAAGACTCACATGATGAAGTTCTGACTCTGCGTTTCTCACCTGGACTCAAGGTGGATTGCGCCACAGTGAGTCAATGCAATCAATGGACAGGACATTCAAGAAACAGTGCAATGGGATTAGGTTTGTAGAACCAACTGGAAGTCTAAAAACAGAACTGAACGAAAGCATGAGTCTTAACATGACACATTAAAGGATGCAAAATTCCACAGCAGGATCCTAGTTTCAACAAGCTGCATACAGCCGTACAGACCACAGTCCCTAACAATTTTTCTAAGTAACTTTGTGAATCCTTTAGTACAGTGCAAGTCTGTTGCCTTCGTAGAAAAGCCCTCTTGAATAATTCAGTTTCACATAGGAAGGAGGAGGAGATTGGATTTATACCCCGCCCTTCACTACCCAAGGGAGTCTCAGAGCAGCTTACAAACTCCTTTCCCTTCCCTTCCCCACAACAGACACCCTGTGAGATAGGTGGGGCTGAGAGAGCTCTGACAGAAACTGCTCTTTTTCAAGGACAGCTGTGCCAGAACTATGGCTTGCCCAAGGTCATCCAGCAGCTGCAAGTGGAGGAGTGGGGAATCAAACCTGGTTCTCCCAGATTAGAGTCCGCGCACTTAACCACTACACCAAACTGGCTCTCAGAAAGCCAGGAGAGTGGGAGCCATCCTGACCTCCTCAGGCAGGCCATTCCACACAGTGGGGGCCGCAGTGGAGAAGGCACATGTACAGGCAGTTTTCAGAGCTGGGTGGTTAATTACCCAGATGCTGTGATGATGCAGTCGCTGTTCTAGTTTGACCATGCATTTCTGCCTCTAATGCCATGCAAAAAAAAAAAAAAAAAGGAAATGAGGATGCAGGATGAAGCTGAATTGGGAACATGCATCTGCTCCAATCAACTCTTCTGCCACGGCTGCAGGTTGAGTCAGATGGAAGACAACTTCTTATTACCCGCCCTCACTCTCATTCCAATTACTTGCAAGTCCTGTGAACCACAACTTATCCCTCCTGTGTCTGAATGAAAACAGAAGAATCCAGTTTCCCTATCTCTGACATTTAAAAAATAAATAACAGCCTCCTTTCTACCATCCAAATAATAACACGGTAATATGATTCAATGAGAGACCTGCCTCCTTAAAAAAAAATCCTCCAAAATTAAACTTTCAAAAATCCAAAACTCCCTTAAGGCATGTTTTCAGTGACAGATTAATGAATTACCTATCTCCCCCCAAAAAGAAATAAACATGCAAAACTAATTAAATGGCCCTGACTTTAGAACAATGGGAAGAAGTAAAACAGCAACCACAAAAGAAAAATAATTAACCTTGCTACTGAGATTTCATTGCGAGAATTTAAGCAGTGATACATTAAAAATGAGGCTTTATTTGATGATATTTTACTCATTCAAAACATAAAAGAGATGCCATCACAAGAAGCCAGCACCGTATTTTCCTCTCTAGACAATATACAATTCCCTAACCTAATACCTTAGGTTGCGGTCACATGTGCCAGTGACCATGGGAGCAAGCCTAGAGTCTACTCAAAAGTAAATCCCATTGTATTCAAAGGGGTTACTCCCAGGAAAGTGTTCTTAGGATTGCAGGAAATGGAACCCGGGGGAGGGGGAGGGGGAGGAGGAGGAGGAGGGACTGGATTTATACCACTTCGAGTCTCAGAGCAGCTTACACCCTTCTTACCCTTCTTCTCCCCACAACAGACACCCTGTGAGGTAGGTGGGGCTGAGAGAGCTCTGAGAGAACTGCTCTTGAGAGAACTTGTGACTGACCCAAGGTCATCCAGCTGGCCACATGTGGAGAAGTGGGGACTCAAACCCTCTGTTCTTAACCACTATGCCAAACAAGAGTTCCAGATGAAGGGCCCAGCTTCCTAAGGAGATAAAGTTCATCAAACACAGGATGCTTGAAAATTATGGTTTCAAAGGAAAACCCTATAGAACTCCAGAACAGCCTGGAAAAGATTACTTCCTGATGCCAGAAGATCTCATGAAGCATGATAATAGTCTGATTATTTATTATGAGAAGGGGAAAAGCATGTGAGGTTCATTCCCATGTTAACTGCTGTGGCATTTCTGCACTTTACACTGGGGTGGAGAAAGTAGTATGGAGTTACTTTACAAGCCAAACCCCAAAAGAATATTTAGAAGTGGAACCCAAAAAGTACAGTAAGTTTACAAGTGCATCCCATTTCAAAAGGCTGGAGAACTGCTCTATGGAAAAGCTGTGCTTGCCCGAAGCAGGGCCTGCTCTGCCTTGGCACCAAAACTGTGGAATAGCCTTCAAAAAGGAAACCCACCTAATAATTAATGTTGTAACTAGGGCTGCCATCTATCGGTTGGCAAATTCCTGGAGATTTGGGAATGGAGCCTGTGGAGGTCAGGGTTTAGGGAGGGGAGTGACCTCAACAGGGTATAATACCTTAGGTTGCGGTCACATGTGCCAGAAAAAATGAGGGGGGGGCGGCGAGGCTATTTCCTCCGGAGGAATTTGACCTGCAGTTGCGCGATCACACAGTCCTTGGAAGCTGTGGGCACAGCCCGCTACTGCGTGATCAGACACAACTGTGGGTGAGTCAGGGGGGGTTCCTGTTTGTTTCTGATGTGCTTAAACAAGGAATCGATGAATTGCATGTCCACACTGAGGGCTCCCTATGGAGTTTGCAATGATGCGCATACTGAGAAGGGGAAGAAAACAATGGCACGGGGTCGGCATGGCCTGATCAGACCATCCCGATGCCATGAGAGTGTGCTGGAGCGATCAGACAGGGGACAGTCCATCCGTGGCCCGTTGCAACCCATTTTCTACCAGATTTTCCCCGGTGTCTTTTAATTCCACTTCTGTAGCGGAGCAGAATAAGTTGCCGACGGCTGTGGGGCTCTTCCCAGATGTTGTTGTCTGATCGCGCCCTTTAAATCTGCCTGGCATTTGCGCCTATGGCAGGTCTAATTGTACATATGAACACAGCCATAGAGTCCACCATCCAAAGAAGCCATTTTCTTCAGGGAAACTGATCTCTGTAGTCTGGAGATCAGTTTGTAATTCTGTTAGATCTCCAGGTCCCACTTGGAGATTGGCAACCCCAGCTGTAATATATACTGTGAAAGGCCAAATTAGATGCTACATATCCAACATGCATAACAGACTGCTGACAATTATATTTTTACAAGTGGGGGATCCACTTGGGGGGAAAACATGCACCCCCCTTTCTCGTTCCTGAAAGCCTACATAGGCTCTCTCCTTTTCCTGCTTCCTTCTCTCCTTCCCACCCATCAGTCACCTTACTTTCATTGGCCCCCCTGCCTTCAGCTTTCTCTCCTTCCCTCCCCTTGGCAGACCTTCCCCAGGCAAAGTCTGGCACAGTTGCATGGTGCCAGTTGTGCTGGGCCCAGTTGCACTGTGGAGAACCTGCAAGGACTATTGTAGTGGGAGGGCTTCTAATGTCCTAGCCCCACTGGTGGACCTCCTGATGGCACTGGTATTTCTGGCCACTGTGGGATACAGAGTGTTGGACTGGATGGGCCTTTGGCCTGATCCAACATTGGCATCTCTTATGTTCTTATGTTCTTATGTTCTTTTTTGAACATGGAAATGATATTAAAATGAGCAACTCTTTACCAAAAGGGCCACAAATGTCCTATTACTGTCCAGAACACAAACAGGAGAAATCACATATCTGATCACTGATTTATTAGAAAATAATGAAAACCCTGATGGCTACAGTAAGATACTTCATGAGGGGGGGCAATGATGAATAAGGGCCCCGGTCACACGAGCCGGATATCGTGGGGGGGAGGCATGGCTAATTGCCCCAGCGCAGTGTGATCCACGATTACGCGATCAGACTCGCCGGCGGCACACCACCGGTCATAAGAACATAAGAACATAAGAGACGCCAATGTTGGATCAGGCCAAAGGCCCATCCAGTCCAACACTCTGTGTCACACAGTGGCCAGAAATACCAGTGCCATCAGGAGGTCCAGCAGTGGGGCCAGGACATTAGAAGCCCTCCCACTGTTGACCCCCCCCAAGCACCAAGAAGACAGAGCATCACTTGCCCCAGAGCCCCTATCTATACCTTTTGGTTAATAGCCACTGATGGACCTCTGCTCCATATGCTTATCTAATTCCCTTTTGAAGTCGTCCATGCTTGTAGCCGCCACCACTTCCTGTGGCAGTGAATTCCATGTGTTAATCACTCTTTGGGTGAAGAAGTACTTCCTTTTATCCGTTCTAACCCGACCACTCAGCAGTTTCATGGAGTGCCCACGAGTTCTTGTATTGTGAGAAAAGGAGAAAAGTACCTCTTTCTCTACCTGCTCTTTCCCATGCATAATCTTATTAACCTCGATCATGTCACCCCTCAGTCATCTTTTCTCCAAGCTAAAGAGCCCTAAGCACTTTAACCTTTCCTCATAGGGAAAGTGTTCCAACCCTTTTATCATTCGAGTTGCCCTTTTCTGCACTTTTTCAAAAGCTATAAAATCCTTTTTAAGGTGTGGTGACCAGAACTGCACACAGTACTCCAAATGAGGTCGCACCATTGATTTATATAGGGGCATTATGATATTGGCTGATCTGTTTTCAATACCCTTCCTAATAATCCCCAGCATAGCATTTGCCTTCTTTATTGCAGTCACACACTGTCTCGACATTTTCAGTGAGTTATCTACTACAACTCCAAGATCTCTCTCTTGCTCAGTCTCTGCCAGTTCAGACCCCATCAACGTGTATTTATATTTAGGATTTTTGGCTCCAATGTGCATCACCTTGCACTTGGCCATGTTGACGCCCACTTGCCCATCTTTGACAGATCCCTTTGGAGTGCCTCACAATCCTCACTGGTTTTCACCACCTTGAACAACTTTGTATCATCCGCAAATTTAGCCACTTCACTGCTTACTCCCATCTCCAAATCATTAATGAACAAGTTAAAAAGCAGTGGACCAAGTACTGATCCCTGCGGTACCCCACTGCTTACCACCTTCCACTGAGAAAATTGCCCATTTATACTCACTCTCTGTTTCCTATTAATCAGCCAGTTTTTGATCCACAAAAGGACTTGTCCTTTTATCCCGTGACTATTTAGCTTACTTAGGAGCCTTTGATGAGGAACTTTATCAAAAGCTTTCTGGAAGTCAAGGTAAACAATATCTATTGGATCTCCCTTGTCCACATGTTTGTTCACCCCCTCAAAGAACACTAACAGGTTAGTGAGGCAAGATCTTCCCTTACAGAAACAGTGCTGAGTCTGCCTCAATAGGTTTTGTTCATCTATGTGCCTACTAATTCTCTCCTTAATAATGGTTTCCACCAATTTACCCGGTATTGACATCAGACTGACTGGCCTGTAATTTCCTGGATCTCCTCTGGAACCCTCCTCGGCACCGGCGGGTAAACAAGGGACCGGAGGGGAATGCCGGCGCCGGCACGATCACACCACGGGGGTCTGGAGGCAGCCCGTGGAAAACGTTTACCTTGGAGGTACTCGTTTTTTAACTCACACTGTTGGCGGTAAGCCACAGGTGTGCTCCACTTCCCAGATGTTGGGGTGTGATTGCACCCGGATAATCCACCCACCATCCATGCCTCTCCCACGGCAACTTTGCCGTGTGACCGGGGCCAAGGTAATTTTGATGTTAACCAGACATTTGTAAATATCAGCATGCAAGCATTCTCTCTTTGGGTTATATAAAATGCATAAATTTAATGCCAGGCCAATCCTAAATCTCCAATATAAGATTGGGGAAAGTCATACCAGTTAAGCATACAGAACTCTGCCAACAACTTGCAGCTTTTGCTATTCCTCAAAATCAAGATTATTACTGTGAAATGACTTTGGCCTGGGATATGCGAAGGTTATATGCTGGGCTTTATATTCTGCAGAACTGCTTCTTCTGCCATATTCCATTCCAACAAGATTTTGGAAACAGCACACATCACCAAGCCAAAGAAGAACATTTGAATCTCAAAGCCGCTGACATCCCAAATCCAATTTCCTTAGTGCCCCTTGGGTTTGTGCTTTAATTCATCAGACATGCTAATTGTCAGTCATAATGCAGCTGCCTGATTAATCTATTCTTTTCAGATCTGAAGATACAGAATATCTTTGACTAGCAAATTAGCTAAGGTCTCTTTGCAAAGATTTGCCACTTATTCCGTGCCTTCACCTGACATCTAAAATTAACTGGAATACCAGAAATATTAGAGAAACCGGGCAGAGCGGTCAAGTTCCAGGAATTAGGTCCAGGAACAGCCTTAATATGAATCAACATGAAACTATCACTTACCGTGGCCAATTTCAAGGGAATAGAGAGGCACTAGTTTCTGGCTTCCAATACCCACGGCATTCCCTCCCAGAGGACTGAGTTCCAGTTCATAGTCAGATGGCATCATTCTGGCATTTAGATTTATGCACAAAATGTGTTAAGGTCACCACTGATCTTCCCTGGTTGGTGGTATTAAATGGCTCAAATTTAGGCTAGCTGACCATGAACCATTCACATTCACAAAACAGCTTCACTTCACTGATAGCAACTGTTTGCATTCAGAATAAATAGCCAACATGGGCTAGAAGTTACCACTTGAGAATTATAATCACATTGAAGAAGCAGCTTATGCTCCCATGAGCAAAGACTCAAAAAACCACACCACACCATAAAGGCTTGCTCTTTTACTGCCCAACCAGTAAAACTGAGTTCTGTCAGGTAACAAGTTGTGTTTTGAAAAACTAGTAACATCCAAATTGTAGCAGGCTGCTCATAGCCAAGGCGGTGTAGTGGTCTGAGTGTCATACTAAGACTAGGAAAACTTAGATTCAAATCCACACTCAGCCACATAGCTCAGTGGGTGACTTTGGGCCTATCGCTCTCCCAGCTCAGACAACATAACAGAGTTATCGTAAGGATAAATAGAAGACACAAGAATCATATATATCACTGTGAGCATGTTGGCGGAAGAGTGGGATAAAAATGTGATGGATAAATTCTACCCGGCTTTATCTAAAACTCACCAGTTTTATCATCAGCTCTGCCTAAGATCTGCTAGATTCCACTCTGGCTCCGGCCAGTTCACCAGATTTCTGTTCTTGTTCAGCCCTTGACTTAGCAAATTCTATCCTGGTTCCATTGGCATGAGATAACTTTAATGCCACATGGTCTCTGTCCATTAAAAACTGCTTTGCCAGGCATGCTAGATCTCAGGATGAAGGATGGCTGAAGAATTAGCACATGCAGGACAAGAGGGTGTGGAGCTAAGAGCAACAGAGGGCATGAGAAAGAAGAGACCGGAGCTACTCACATGGTGAAGGAATCTGGGGGAGCTGAGACTCTTCTCGGGTCAGCCGAATGCACTTTAGGGATACTAGAGGCACCAGGAAATGAGCAGCCGGGTGAGGGTCAGCACAACAGCGTAGACAGACAAAGTCCAGACCAGGGGATGGGTGAGTAAAAAGACATATAACAACATTTAAACAGAAACAAAAAGAAAGCATGACACAAAGGCAAAATGGAGATGGAGGCTATGCTCCAGGGCTTCACACTCATCAACAGAGAAAGCTAATGAGAGAGATCAGCAAGCACAATGAAGGAAAATGGTCTCTGGTTCAGTAACAAGGTGGAACTCTGGTCATAAAATAGGGAGAGGCCAGTGGCAGAACTGAAATATTAGATGGGCTTCAGGAGATGCCTGGAATTTGACCCTAGTGGCAGAACCTGGAAACCATAAGAACTTGAAAGGCAACACTCTGCAGAGGAAGAAAGGCCGTGAGTCTTTAAATTAGAACTACAAGTGATCACCTCTACATCAACAAAGCCTTTACCACTGCAGACTCCCTCTGTCTCCCTCGCAAGCCCATTCAATCTCTTTTTAACATGAACCTTCCCTGCTTTCTCCACCTGCTCCTTCGACACCTGGTCAACAGTGTAGATATTTGCAGCTGTGTATGTAAGGCTTCTGGCTTAATCAAGCATCGTTTCCTGCAAATGGAATGTCCACCAAGGAACAAGCTCAAAAATGCGCAGTCCAGGTGGAGATTAAAAGGAAGATGCTCCTATCTTAAACAAAGCAGCCAATGCTAATTTTAACCATAGCTACAGAACAGGAGTGAACACAGGGGGGAAAAATCAGTATTTTTCAAAGTCTGGGTAAACCAAACCCCCAAAATATCAGTAAATAATTATATTCCTGAATCCCAATATTGGTATTACTAGTAATAAGGCCCGTTGCGGAAAGAAATGAAACGAGCTCTAGAGAGGGTCTGGGAGAGTGCTCCTGCATGCAGCCATGGCCCACATCCTCCCCGCAGATAGCCATATGAAAGGCAGGTGGGGGGGCGAAGATGGGCCATTGATGGGTGGTATGCTACCGAAGGAGAGGCCCCATGCCACCCAGCCCTCCCAGCGGCTTCAGGAGGCGGGGGGGTGAAGTCAGGCCAGCGACGGGCACTGAACTGCCAAAGGAGAGGCCCCATGCCACCTAGCCCTCCCGGAGGCCTACCAAAGGCCTCAGAAGCCAGCCCATTGTGGGATGAAATACAATGGGCTGTAGACAGAGGCTGCCACCCCCTTCCCCCGTCATCCTCCACCTCTTGGTGAAGGAGAGCGGCACGACTTGCCGCCGCTGACTGAGCCACCTACCAGGTTCTGGAGCAGTGGCGAGCGAGGGAGTCCTGCCAGGGCCTGCGGCCCGAGAAAGGTGCTGCGGCTGTGGCACCACCATGATCCATTCTTGGGCCTGCAGGGCGAGCAAGCCGCCGCTGCCACCTCCTGGCTGCCGTGGCTCCCCACCTCCCACTGACTTTCCTACCAGGTGCTGGAGCAGCAGCGAGCAAGGGAGTCCTTCTCGGGCCTGTGGCCCTAGCAATCCTCTGCCGCCCCGCCGCCATGATCCCTTCTCGGGCCTGCAGGCCAAGGAAGCCCACGCTGCTGCCACCGCCTCCTGGCTACCACAGCGCTGCCATGATGGGCCTCGGCCTCTGGACCCTCCACCTGCCGGAGCATCCAGGCCGTCTGTCGGCTCCCAGCACACTGAGGCCGAGACGCTCAGCAGTGCTTCTGTGGGCAGGACGAAGGCAATGCAGCCATTGGCCAGGGACCCGTTTCTGAGTGGCAGTTCAGGCAGCCAACTGATTTTGGCATGCATCGAATCTTGCCTCCCTAAAACAGAATTATTATATAGGAGAGATACTGGGATTCAGGAACTACTCGGTATTGCTGAAAATATTCAGCTGGCCATTAGAGCTGTGACAGTTTCATTCCCCTTCCACTTCCAAACAGAGGGGGGAGTGAAACTGACTGGGTCTCCGTCCCCTTCACTTCCCCAGCTGGTCTGTCAAGGCCAGCCAGCTAGGGAAGAGAGAAGGGCTTTAAAGTTTAAACCCCTTCTCTGAAGTCGCCCTACAGCAGTGGCATGATCTCTCATTGTACCCAATGATCATGCCGCTGTGGCACACAACTCCACAGAAGGGGTGGCCTGCCTGGAGAATGGATAGCATTTAAATGCCTCCCCCTTCCTCCCCCAGCCATGCCACTGCTGCCTTCCCATCCCCAGCTACCCTGCCGCCCCAGCCCAATGGGGTAGAATGAAAACTCCATGACTTCAGAGCAGGGGTTTAAACTTTAAACCCTTTCTCTCTTCACTAAGGTGAAATCCGGTGGGTTTTGGCACTGCCAGAGTAGCACTGGTTCTACTAGCATATTGCATTGGTTCTACTGCTGGCCTTTCAAACCTGCCCTCAGTTTCTACGGCAGTGCCAATCTTTTTGAAGTTCTTTTGGGGAAAGGCTCCAGCAGCTATACTGCAAATTTTGTGTCTCTTCTTCAAACCCCCTCCCCCCCAGCCCACTGAATATACCCTAGGAGATTTGCCTTTGACTATAATGGCCCCATAGGGTATAATGGAGCTGAAAAATTCAGGATTCCCAAATTTTACCTGTATTCAAATACAATACCGATATTGGAATTCAGTTTTCAAAGCAATACCAATATTAAGGGTCCAGAAACCCAGAAACCAAAAAAAAATCAAGGCAATACCAACATTTTAAGGGTCCAGAAACCCAGAATCCAAAAAAAAAACCCAATTATTTTCCTTACACATCCCTAGACAGTTTGTGCCATCCCTATCTATGGCCAGTAACATCACTGGATGCAAAAAGAAGTCTAGAGTCTTTAGAAAGGCTCAAGTCATTTTGGATCTTTTCAGGTCCATTTTGGGGTCCCAGCATTTCACACCTGGACTCTGGAATACACTTGACAAGAATGCCCCTCACCAATTCACTGACTGTTCTCTGCTAACCCAAAATTCAGGGCCATTACTACTTGTAATACCAATATAATACACCAATGTAAGCTCCAAGGAGATCCTATAGATATAGCAGCTTAATCCTCTTACACAAGAATACTCTTACAAGTGGATCCTTCATCTCATATCAAGAACCACAAGCTTATCAAATATATGTGAATTATATGAAAAAACAGTAAAAAATATTTTTTTCAGTTTTACATTTGACCTCTCTGTTATGATGCCTTGCCAAAGTGGCCTTTTGGATTTCCTGAAACTCCCTGCCATTATTTTCCCAACTAGGGGTAAGAGATTTTGAGTCCAAAGTTGAGCCCAGAAAGTGATTTGAAAGCAGTTGATGGAAGTTCAGTTTCTGAAAATAAGCACGTCTGCTCCACCTAGTAGCTGGATGAAAGATCTTAGAGTCTTCCAGCTGGAGCTCCTTGGACAAGCATAGGAAGGTATTTTTATATTATTTCATCGATTTTATATTTTCAAATTTCAGTTTTAAAACTGAAAGCAAATACACATCCAAGCAATGTCCGTTCCAGTATTCCTCATAGCCTACAATATGGAGAACGTTTGTCTTGTGTTCAGAATCGAATCCAGCAGAAAACTGGATGCTGATTTTACAGTGCTTTTCTCTTCAAAGCAACATCCAGATTACATATCAGACCTGTTTCTCCACGTTGCCAGAGCTGCAGTATTGTCATTATCAAGCCAATTTTTTTCTCTTTCATATATCATCAGTTTTTCTATTAGCGATTCTGGAACTGGCGTTTAGAGCTGGCAATTCTGTTAATGACGCATGAGGCACACTGAGCTGTAGTTCATTTTTCTAAAGCAAAATCGACCCCCCCCCCCAGATTAACTTTCAGTAACACTTTGCCACCACATCTAACAGGCATGACTCAGAAGACAAATGGACCAAAGATAAGAACCGTAAACAAACCAAGCATCTCCTGGGCCACATCTTTATCTGCTTTGCCCCCTTCCCCCTTATCTGGATATAAACAATATTGGTATTCCACCCTGGTGCCACTTAAACGTCACCAAAAGCTGTTATCTGCCTTGTTGGTTCTGCATCATCTTTATGTACATGCTAGCAAGCAGACTTTGCCTTTAGCAGGAATAGATAGGATACTGGCAAGAAAAGATATACAAATCCTCACATCCTTAATCTAAAGATTTAACAATGTGAAGGGCTGAGGACCTTTGCACAAGTAGTTTCCCCTCTCTTCAGCGTATGGCCACACATTGGGTCGGATCAAGACTAAATTTCCAGTTTCCACCTCTTTCCCACCTTTGCTCCTGCTGCAGATCCTCCTCATGTCATTTTTCTGGGACCCCTATCCCCCAGGAGTGGCATTTTGTGGAGATCACTGAGCTGCAGTGAGATAGGAGAGGCAGGAAATTCCATTCTGCCATTGGACAAATTAGTCTGGATCAAACCCATTGTACACCAACCTGATTACTGTGCCTACTCCAGGGTTCCACCCAGGGCCAGCCCAACATAGTAGGCTTCATAGGGCAGTAACATTTCAGAGAGTCCAGGATAATCACTTGAGAAACTAGTGGGATAAGAACATAAGAAGAGCCCTGCCGTATCAGACCAATAGTCTATCTAGTCCAGCATCCTGTCTCACACAGTGGTCAAATGCTTCCTCTGGACGGCCAACAACAGAGCATAGAGGATCCCTGGCTCTGGGATTCAGAGGATTGGTGCCTCTGAATGTAGAGGTTCCCCTCAGTCACCATGGCTAGTAGTCAGCCACAGATAGATTTATCCTCCATGAATCTCTAATCACCTTTTAAAGCTGTTTATTTCTGTGGCCATCACTACATCCTCTGGCAGTGAATTCCACATTTTAATCACTCTCTGTGTAAAGTAATATATCGTTTTGTCTGAGCTGCAGTGACAAATGACAATTACTTTGCCTGTTTGCAAGCTCTTTTTCCCTGAAGCAAATTCTTGGAGGAAGAAATTATATTTTTATGAAAAGTTGTAAAAATACAAAATTATTATCCTATCTTTCCTCCAAAGTGGGTATCGTAGCTGTGCCTGCTTGTTTTTTACAACCTTTTGGAGTATGTTAAACTAAGGAACGATGGCCATCTGCAGTACCTTAGAATACATATGTGCCACATTTCTGCTTTCTCAGGGTTTGAGCCAATTTAAAAGATTTGCATATAGAAGAGGGGCAATATTTTTTTTTATATATATACACATACATGGACACCATTTGCCAATTTTAACATACCCTGCAAATATTCTACATTTTTAAAAAAAAGTTTAAACAAATTTGCTTTAGCCATGTTTGAATGCCTTTTATATTAACATCCTATCAAGATTTTGGCAGATGAACTCAAGAGGAATGTTTGCAGAAGTAAAACATTTTAAGCAAATAGTGGAGATGATAGAAAATTATTTTCAAATTTGTATGAGTTATGGACACTGACTATCATGACTTTCATCTCACATCCTGCGCCATAGAGATATGCCACAGTATGGTCCATAAATCATTTAAGGAGCAATACTTTGCATTTTGGGGTCTGGGGGGGGGGGGGACAGTGGAAGGTTTTCTAGTGTCCTGGCCCCATTGATGGACCTCCTCCTGATGGCACCTGGTATTTTTGGCCACTGTGTGACAGAGTGTTAGATTGGATGGGCCATTGGCCTGATCCAACATTGGCTTCTCTTATGTTCTTATGTACTTGGACTTTAGCTGTGGCCTGAATTGCCTCATATCAAAATATTTGACATTTACTGGTTTGGGATCAGCCCCTTGATGTAGTCAGTATATAAGAAGCAATCACCCATATTAAAAAAGAGTCCAGTGGTACCTTAAAGACCAACAAAATTTGTGGTAGAGTATGAACTTTAATGAGTCAATGCTCACTTCTTCAGATACTTGAAGAAGTGATCAATACCTGAAGAAGCGATCATCTGAAGAAGTGAGAAGTGTTAACAAGGGCTGCCATTCCCCCAACGTGGGCAGGGGTTTGCCCGCTTTTGGGCCCCCAGATCCAACAGCCCAGATCCAGAAGGTGGGGAGAACCCTGCCTCCAAAATACCCTGTTTGTGGCAGTGTGCCCAGCACAAAGACATCACCCAGCGGTGACATCATTGCTCAGGGCACATTCGGGGGGGGGGGGACGGGCGATCATTTAAGGAATACTAGACTAGACCGGGGAGATGGCGTCCCCCCGCGTCCCCCCCAAATGACCCCTGCCCAGTGGTGACATCATTGCTCAGGGCACATTCGGGGGGGGGGACGGTCGATCATTTAAGGAATATTAGACTAGAGAGGGTAGAAGGAGGGTGAGTAGATATAAAGAAGGCAGGCAAGCACGGGAGAACTCTCTTTCTGAGAGATTATGACTGGAATCCTGTCTTGTCTCAGCATGGCATGGTGGATACCGAAGAGGTTTGTAAGGCATTCTGTACCTAGGTTTCCAGCTGAAGCCTTATTTTCCTCTCATCCCGCCTTGCAGCATACGGGTTTTTCCAAGAATAGAAAAAGTATTTTTTTTCCCACCTCCAGGACACATGCTGGCACATTATGCAGGAAATTATCTGCATGGGCTATCTTGTTGTCATTGGCCTTTAGTTCTTGGACACAAGGATACCCTTTAAAAAGTTAAATACATAATCAGCAAATCCAGCCACAACTGAACCAGTAATTATATTTTCACATTTCAGTGAGCCAAACAAACTATGCAATATTATCCTCTTGAGACAGGTTCATGTATTTCATCCCATAATTCAAATCAGGCCTCTTAGCCAAGAAGAGACAGAAAAAATATTACTAGATTCCAATATTGTTACAAATCTTAACAACTTTGATGCGAAGAAACTCTGTTAAATATGAGCTCTCGGGTTTTAGAATTCTGCACTTCATTCTAAGAATCTTTATCCTGGGTTTGTTAAGGAAATTATTTTTTTACTGGATATGAAGACCAAGTCTTATCTTGTACAGTGGATGATTTGCAGTAAATGGTAGAAGGGCCTATTTGTTGGGGGGAAAGCTTGTTGGGGGGAGGAAGTATAAGGAATGATGAGTAACCAGGGGTCATTTCATAGAAAAAGAGCTAGGGGAACTCATTAGCATAACTCATTAGTATATGCCACACCCCCTGACATCAGGGGCCCGGCAGTGGACCTGCAAGGCCGGCGGGAGTGCAAGGAAGCCCCGCCAAGGCCCTCCCTGGCCCCAGGCAGGCAGGGGTGGGGAGAGGCGGGAAGGAAGCAACTTACCCTCCCTCTTCTCCTGCCTCCTCCTGGCTGAATGAGGGCCGGAAGCGGGGGGCCGGAAGCAGGGGGCGGGGCTTCGTCATGTGCCCCGCCCCCTGCACCTCACCCGGGGGAACTGCGATCCCCCGTGATCCCCCCCCCAAAATGACCTCTGTGAGTAACTAGATAAAAGTTATCTAATATGAGACTGGTCCAGATGATGCATAGTCCCATGTGTGGTAAGGAGTGAGGGAAGCATGCCTTACCCTCCAGGGTACCTGTCCCACCTCCAACATCAGTGGGTCTGGTGACATAACATGCAACAGAATCCAATGCGCATATACTCCATATGTACTGTTGAAATTCTAGATTAAATGGAGAATTTTAACTGTGTACATAAGGGTTGCCAGGTCCCCTCATTCTTCTAGTAGGGGGATTTGGGGAGCATTCTGGGGATGCCCCCAAGCCCTGCCCCAAGCCCCACCCCTCAAGCTGTTCGATGGGCCACGTGCTTCCTGCCAAACAGCTGAAGCCCTTTAAATTGCTGCAGGAGGGGAGAAAGAGGGGTGGTTGTGGCTTGGGGGCAGGATTTGGGAGCAGGGCTTCCCCCATCAACCAGCTGGCTGGGGGCAGATTGAAGCCCCCAGAAGCAGGGGAAAACCCACCCAGACCTGGAGGCTGGTAACTGTAATGTACACAGAGTCTATACATGTCAAATTTGGTTTCATCTGAACATTACCCCACAATGCTAAAGTCGGAAGTAGAATTAACACTCCAGGTGGGCACAGGTAAGGCACATTCTCTTATGCTGAATCACTTGGGTATGCAGTCACATGTTACACAAGCATTCCCACCCCTACCCAACTTGTAACAGTGCAAAAAACAATCTTGCTTTCCCAAGTCACACTCTTAGTTTTTGCCTTCCTCATCTACAATACACAGATAATAATATTGAACTGCCTTTGATGGTTGTCACAAGGATCATTGAAATAAAGTACGTGAACTCCTTTGAAGACTTTCATGAGCTATATAAACACTGTGCTAACATTTCTAATATTCAAACCAATAGTAATTTGGGTGAAGGATAAATGCTGTTTGCAAAATGAATGCAAACAGAGACCAGAAAGACAAAGCTCTAAGAACAATGGAAGAAAGAAATGGCAGGGTGTAGTGGAACATAATTCTGAAAAAAACAGTGAGTTTTCAATATTACATTACATGGAAAATAGGGCCAAACATCCATCCAGGGAATATTCATGCACCCAACAAACAGAGAATTGGGTAGGAGCATTTCAGCTCTAGCTCAATATGTTTCGCCATCTAGTCACATTAGGGCTGGATCAATCTTAGGCTAACTTTGCTACAAAGGGGAACCCTACATTAGAATGATTATCTGGCAAAGCCTTTGTGTGGAGAGTGTGTTAGTCTGCATTAAAATTTGTCTCTGCCCAGATAAGAAGCCTGACCTGGATAGCCCATGCTAGCCCAATCTCATCAGATCTCGGAAACCATCATTGGCCCTGGCTACCGTATAAGAGCATGGTAGATTGTTCATAACCAAATGGCACATGTTCTTAGCTGTCCCTAAAATGTAGACAATTGGCAGACTGCCCACTGTTAACAAAAGAACAATAAATGTTTTACCATGATGCCAGGTTCATGGAACTATTTATTTATTTATTCAAATTTGTACCCCGCCCTCCCTGCCAAGGCAGGCTTAGGGCGGCTAGGGTCCTAGTGGTTAGTGGCTCGGGCCCTGCTCCTGTGGTTGTACAACTACCTTTGCTTGTGTAACACAATTACTGGTGTGGGCTATGAGGAGACAGTATTGTGTATGCGCTAGAGAAGTATGGAATGACTTAATACTGTTTAGGGTCCCCCTGCGCCTTGGCTGAGCTAAGCTCCTACAAATGCCTCAACATCACAACACACCCCCTGTCTCCAGAAAGGCATTCAGCTAACTCACTCATTGAGCAAAGGCATGGATGTCCTCCTCTTGCTCTTCTGTACCATATTGGCCTGATTCCTCAAGGAGATGCGGATGAGCGAGGCAGCCAGCCGGCAAGGCTCTCCATCCACTTGCATGGGGATGGACTTGTACGTCAATAATGTCACCTCCCGGCACTGATGCAACCTTTCTCCATGGCCTCCCACCTGAAGAGCAGCCTTAGGAAAAAGACACAAACAAGGGGAAAAGGAGGGGGAAATATGATGTACAGTTGGGCATGGTCAGGGCTTTTTTTGTAGAAAAAGCCCAGCAGGAACTCATTAGCATATCCAGCCACACCCATGAGAGCATAGCTCATTAGCATATTAGGCTGCACCCCCATGTTACCAGAAGTGTCGACATCCAGCCACACCCACCTTTTGCTTCTTATTCTGTTTACCTTGTTTGTTGTCAAAACCTAGGGCTTTTTTGTAGCAGAAATGCCTTTGCATGTTAGGCCACACCCCTAATGTAGCCAATCCTAATGAGTTTCTGCTATTGGGTGTGGCCTATTATGCTAATGAGTTCCTGCTGGGCGTGGCCAACTTGGGAGCCAGCCGGAACTCCGTTCCTGTGCGTTCCTGCCCAAAAACAGCCCTGGCACGGTTCACTTTGCAGCCGAATACCATCTTTTTGATTAGTGTAACATCTTAGAGCACTTGTTAATGATCTTGTTTTATTGTGTTTTATTCTGTTTTATTCTGTCTATTTATTGGCACAAAGTGCCCTATCTGTAAGCCGCTTTGAGCCCTTTGTGGGGAGGGTGGGGTATAAATTTAATAATAAATAAATAAATTTTAAAAATTGTGTAATTTTCACAGTTGCCTTGAATTGGGTGGCCCAGGCTAGCCTGATCTCCTCAGATCTCAGCAGTGTCAGCCTGCTTATGTAGTTGGACAACAGACCACCAAGGAAGTCCACGGATGTTACGTAGACACAGGCAACATCACACCACCTCTGTCCCTTTCTTGCCTTGAAAACCCTAAAGGGATCACTGTAAGTCAGCTCATTTCACCACCAAGTTCCAGCTTGAAGACATGAGAGGCAATAATTACATTTTTAACCTCTCAACACCAACCTACTTTTCAAAGCAGATGAATAAGAGACCGGCAGATTTTTATCCATTCTACTCATTCTATTTTTGCTGACTTGCAATAGTACCCAAAGCGGAAACTCACTTAAAAGGGGGGGTGCTCCAGTAACATTGTGGGGGGGAATAGGCTAGACAAGATTAACAGCTGAAGTTGCAGTTTTCAGTTATTTAGACGGATGTGATGGAAAAAGCTGGACTCTAAGGAAATTTGCTAGCTATAGAAAGAACTCAGTAGCATGGGAAAATATGTAGGGA
>NW_015174862.1:659337-686850 GCF_001447785.1 Gekko japonicus | reverse complement strand
CTGTGGAATTTTCCTCCTTTTCTTTTCATGACACTTGATAGGGAGTGCATTTATTTTAAAAAGGCCTGTCCCAAGGAAGAGATGGCCCATCTCTGGAGTTTTCCCAGTTCACTGTTTATATTAATTCACTTTATTTGCTAACTGCTTTTTCAGGAATTTGCTCAAGGCAACTTGCAAAAGCAGCAAAAAAAACCACATTAAAAATAAACTAAATTTCAACAATAAAACAAGCATAAAAACAGTCCAAATACATCAAAACTAACACAGATGATACAAACATTGCGGTACAGCAACACAGCAAACAACTAACGTATTAATAATATAAGCAGTATAAAATCTGCACCAAGAAGGCCAGACCTAAAATACCATTACATATCAAAAGTAGGGCAGGTAAAATCACTAACTGGAAACCAATAAATAATTATACAGTATTGCTAAAGGCAGGAACAGGAAGATAGGCAGTGTGGTGCAGTGGTTAGAATGTCAGACTAGGATCTGGGAGGTCCAGGTTCAGATCCCTACTCTGTCATGGAGGCTCACTGGATCACCAGGGGCCAGTAACTCAGTCTCAGTCTAACCTACCTCACAGGGTTATTGTGAGGATCAAATGGAAGAGAGGAGAATGGTGTACGCTTCCTTGGGTCCCCATTGGGAGAAAGGCAAAGTATTTATTTATTTATCTAAAACATTTATTAGCTACTATTCTACCTTGTGGAACTTAAGGTGGTTTAAATATAAACAAAATAATGATTATAAAAACACCTAAAGACCACAATTTAAAAACTCCAATTAGGACTAGTAAAAAAGGTAAAGGTTCCCTTGCTCAAAAGCCAGTCGAATCCGACTCTAGGGTTGCGGTGCTCATCTCCGTTTCAAAGCCGAAGAGCCAGCACTGTCCAAAGACATTTCCGTGGTCATGTGGCCGGCATGACTAAACACCAAGGCGCACGGAACGCTGTTACCTTCCCAAAGTGGTACCTATTTATCTACTTGCAATTTCTTGCTTTCGAACTGCTAGGTTGGCAGGAGCTGGAACTAGAGACGGGAGCTCACTCTGTCATGCGGCACACTCGGGTCTCGAACTGCTGAACTACTGACCTTCCACAGCCTGCAGTTCAGCGTCTTAACCACTTGAGCCACCGCAGCTCAATTAGGACTACCAATACATAAAAACTAAATTAGTCAAATGCAGTCCTACATAAAACTGTTTTCAACTGCCTCCTGAAGGTTGAAACTGAAGGGGCCAGAGGGACCCCCTGGGGAGGTTGTTCCATAATTGTGGGGCTGCCACCAAGAAGGCCATCTCTTGTGTGGCCCTCTCCCTGTGATCTTAACTCCCAGGCAGGAACCCATGGGAGAAGATGGTCCTCCGTATTCCTTGATCCCAAGCCATGTAGGGCTTAAAGAACAAAACCAACACTTTGAATTGCACTCAGGAGCGGATGGGTAGCCAGTGTAATCTTTCCTTATATATAATTGAATAGTGGGTGCCAAAGTTCTAAAATGCACTCCTTTAGTGTATGGACGCTTGAACTGTCAGTCAGAAGACGCTGGCTGGGTTGACTGGCTGCTTTGTGCAGTCCCGCCCAGCGTTTCAAGGTCTTTTGCATATGGAAGCTGATTGGACTTCACTGCATTCCACACCTCAAACTCACCCCCCTCCCCGCAAGGCAGTTGGAATGTCAGTTGCATATGGAACCTTCAAGGTCTTTTGCATATGGAAGCTGATTGGACTTCACTGCATTCCACACCTCAAACTCACCCCCCTCCCCGCAAGAGGTCCCAGGATCATGTTTTAAAAGCTGCCTGGGGGATTATGGACCATTCACACACTTTCAATCTTAACATACCTCATAGGGGGAGAGGAGAATGATGACAGCTGCTTTGGTTCCCACTGCAGGGAAAGACTGCCCTTTCTCTAGGCAGAGGCTGGGGGGGGGGACATAGGGTTGCCAACTCCAGGTTGGAAAATTCCAGGATATTTTAGGGATGAAGCCTGCTGAGGGTGGGGTCTGAGGAGGAGGAGGAGGAAGAGGGGGACCTCAGACAGATACAATGCCATACTCCCCACCCTCCAAACAAGCTGTTGCCAGTCTCCAGGTGACAGCTGGAGATCTCTTAAAGCTCTGGTGCTACTTCGGAACTATTGTTGCCAATCTTGGCCCAGCACCCATCAAACCATTCTCTTCAACCCCCTGCTGTGCAGCAGACTTTCCCCTAGGGTTGCCAATCTCCAGGTGGGACCTGGAGATCTCCCACTGCTACAATTGATCTCCAGATGACAGAGATCAGTTCCCCTGAAGAAAATGGATGCTTTGGAGGGTAGATCCTATGACATTATACCTGCTGAGTTCTTCCGCTCCCCCCCCAATGCTGCCCTCTACAGAATCTACCCCCCAACACTCCAGGTATTTCCCTCCTTATAGCTGGCAACCCTACTTTCCCCTCAGTGCCTGATGGTAGGCAACTTAGTTTGGTCCAGTCACCTACTTTGGCCTTTGGGAGAAAACATATTGGGGCCAATCCTGATAGGGTTGCCAACTCCCGATGGGAAATTCCTGGAGATTTGAGGGATGGAGCCTGAAGAGGGTGAGGTTTGAGGAGGGGTGGGACCTCAGACAGGTACAATGCCATAGACTCCACCCTCCAAACCACTCAGTCCCTCATGGGGAACCATTGTTGCCAATCTCCAGGTGAGGGCTGGAGACCACTCAAAATTACAATTGCTCTGCAGAAGGGAGGGCGGAAGTCAGCTGAAGTCAAAGGGGCAGATAATGGTAGGTTGATGGTTAGCTGGGAAGGAGATGGGGTTGCCAACTCCAGGCTGGCAAATTCCTGGGGATTTGAGGGGTGGAGCCTGGAGAGGGTGGGGTTTGCGGAGGGGTGGGACCTCAGACAGGTAGAATGCCATAGACTCCACCCTCCAAACCAGCCATTTCATCCTGGGTAACAATTGTTGCCAATCTCCAGGTGAGGGCTACAGATCACTCAAAATTACAACTACTCTTCAGGGAGCAGAGATCAGTTCTTCTGGAGAAACAGTGGACTCTGTCATTATACCCTGCTGAGGTCACCACAGCAAAATGACACTGTTTGCCCAAAGCCAGAGCACTCCCCCAGAGCCTCTTTCTAGATCTCGTTGTATTTATTTCCACAACGGGCTTTACTGCTAGTGGCTGTAATATTGGGGTAAGCTTTTTGCACTAGCTGCAGCTTCTGAACACTCTTCAAGGGTAGCCCCCAACTAGAGTGCATTGCAATAGATGTACATAAGGCATGGATCGCTGTAGCTAGATCTGACTGAACCAGGAACAGAGGCAGCTGATGCATCAGCTGAAGCTGGGCAAAAAAGCACTGTGAGCCACCACAGCCTCCTGATTTTTTAAGGTGACTGCTGTGTCAAACAGCAGTCCCAAGCTGCAAACTTGGCTTTTCAAGGGGAGTATAACCCTATCCAAGGCAGGAGAGATCTCAAGTCCCCAGTCGGCCTTTCTACTAACCCAGAGAAGAGTCAATTAAACAAACAAACAAATAAATAAATACAGTCAAAGGCCCAGGCTAATACAGTAGCCTCCACCTGGAACCAAAAGAACAATAAACTAATCACTAAGAGAAATTTGGGGAGGATGACATTCCACAAATAGGGTGCCATTTATTTGAAAACCACCTCTTCTGGTTGCCACCTACCTCAGCTCTTATAGGTGCACACAGAGCAGGGTTTGAGAAGCAAATTAGAAGGCAAGATTGTATGGGAATAAGGGGGTCCTTCAGGTGCCTTGGTGTTCAGCTGTTTAGAGTTTTGTGAGGAGGAGGTTAGACAGTAAGAACTAATACATTAAACTGTAACTGGAAGCAAATGAGCAGCTATTAAGGAACTTTCTATACAGGGAGATATAATCCCTATAACCCACCTTTGACAACAGTCCACCCACCACATTTTGTACGTATCACCTGGAGCTAGCACATGCTTGTCTTGAATAGGGAGCTGTAACTGTACTTGTGATTAATTAATTAAAGTGGTTATCTACCTGTATGTGCGCTATGATTTATCGATGTATTGTTTGAACTTCAATAAAGTTTATAAAATCAAAAAAAAAACCGTACAGTCCCATGTTTTGATAGGAAGACTAACACAGCCAGGTCACATGGCACCTAAATACCACTGATATTCTACTGAATTATAAAAGTTCATAAATTAGCAGTTTCAAGATTCACTATTTGACCTACTAGAGGGATTAAAAAGCAATTAGCATTGGTTATGACGTGTGGTCTATGGGAAGGGTAGATATCCTTGGGGTGCTGCTGTTCCTTGGAGTTTCCTCCTCCTTTCCTCATGAAAACAAAATTCAGGAAGCAAAGAGTGAGTGTGGAACGAAAGAGAAGAAATATAGCATGGGCATGGAAAGAAATTGACGAATTATGGTAAGGAGGGAATCAAGACTGCAAGCTGCTTTTAAGGAGTGGAAAGAGATGGTAGCCAAACAGCACCCTGGCAAATCCAGTAAGCAAAGTTCATATTGCACACTCAATGGTTAGTAGTTGCTATCATGTGTCTGTAAGTTAGATCTGACCACAAAGCAGAAAGCAAAAAGACTGACAGAAGTTTAGTGGCAGGAAGCAATTTGCAAAGGCACTCACCAAGGATGCCATGGTGAATCCAATGACCTCAATGTAACCATCATCGTGCCGCTGAGGTTCAAATTCTCGATGGTCTCCTGGGTTCCCCCAGGGCATTGTGCCAGCACAATACCTGTAGGAAAAGGTTGAGGACATGGGGCCTTGAATGGTCATTGAGCATCTGGCCCATTTGGTCTTTAGCACAGAACAAATAAAAGCATCAGATATGTGCATTGCTCGACAAATGTTTTCAGATCGTTCTGAAACCACCTTCTCTTTTCATGGGAAAATGGCATTGCATGCTCTTATTCTACCACTACTGATCTATTAATTATTATTAATGACATTTACATCCCAACTTTCCACCCTTACAAAGGCTGCCAAGGCAGCTAACAATTTAAAACAATTTAATTCCTTCCAGTACACTATCTCAGCTGGGCCTAAAGACTGTGCAAATGCACCTCACCATTTCCAGTCAGTCCAGTAAGGAAGGCTGTGACCTGCCCATGGAACAAATGGCTAGTATTCTACTATTAGAGCAACAAGATGGTCCTTTACTTCTCCAAAAGAATACAGATGTCTGGTGGCACCTAGACACCTTTATAACCAAAAATTACATGATAGGAGGAATAGGTGGAGTCATAGCAGAACAGGACGTGTTTTAAATCCGGCTTAGAAATCATTCAGATGTGAGTCCCTGGGAAAGGGAAGGGAATGGATGTGGCTGTTGCTTATACTGAATGGTGGGAGTGGCCAGAGGTTCTAGCCTCCCTTGCGTGCAGCTATGTAACAATCCAATCAAAACTGTAATAATCTTTCTGTAACGATTATGCATCCCACATGCACCTGAGGAAGTGCGGTCTGGTTCATGAAAACTTATGCTGGAATAAACACTGTTAGTCTTTACAGCACTAGTGGTGAGAGGTTCTAGCCTCCCTTGCATGCAGCTATGTAACAATCCAATCAAAACTGTAATAATCTTTCTGTAACGATTATGCATCCCACATGCACCTGAGGAAGTGCGGTCTGGTTCATGAAAGCTTATGCTGGAATAAACACTGTCTTTACAGCACTAGTGGTCTTCTGCTTTATTTTGCCGCACTTGACTTCCATGGCTACCCCTCTAGAAGGAATTCTTAAAAATGTATTACTTTTACAAGCATTGCTCAACCCAGAGAGGTTAATGCATACTGTGGACCTCTTCCTTTCGTTTCCTTGCCCAAGTGTCTCAAAATAAGACTGAGCAGAAGTGCAACCAGGAGTCTTTTCTTGGAAGAGGATGGTCGTGGGAATTCTTGGGTATTTACTTTCCTCAGCAAAGAGGACCCGCTATCCCCAGGTTAGGTCTGAGAATTCCTAGAGTAGAGAAACAAAGCCCTTACCTGGGTATGTTTAAAAACACTATACACTGGAACTTCAGCTCCTGAATCTTTGGGGTCAAATCTGTGCCATCACACTGCCAACAACAAAGGCAACCACAGAAACATAAGACAAGTAATAAAATAAACCTGAGGATTCAATTATTTCACTGAGGCCTTGGACCTAATGAGAAATGACAGATAAGAAGTGATTTCAAGGTCATGTCTCACAAGATCCCCAAAGGAAACATACGGGAGTGGCCCACTGTTGCCCCCATCTGGTGGGAGTGGCAAATTAAAGCTCAGTGGGTCCACTGGAGAACATCAGGCAAAGAGTTTAAGTTCCAGCACTCACTGTACTTAACAAAGATGCCCAGACAATTCTCCCATTGTCTGCAAGCTTCGTTGGGAGCCTATGGCCAGCATATACAATGCCAGTCCTTAGTACCCTGGCCTACGGGCTATCATCACCCACAGCCACATGGCTCTCTGCTTTAATGGCTTGCCTCCATCTCTTCTTAGGTCTGTCCCAGAACAGGTTGCTGAGTTGTCCTTCAGCCATCTCACTCACCTCCTTTGACTCACTTAAGCTCTTGCCCTCTTTTTCACACACCCCCACCATGCCCTATTAAGCTTTACCTGCTTGTCTGGTCCCTACAAACACCTTATTTGATCATTTCAAGGGATAGCTTGTCCACACGAACCACACAGAGGCTTCTCTCTTTCTCCTCTTCACCTCTGGCTCCCTACTACAGGCATGCAGTGATACCTGGGCTGCAGGAAGCAGGATTCAGGAACCTCGCTGGCTCTGCATTGACTGGAGGGCCCAGACTCTGTACCTGAAGGGGTGCAGTAACCTGAATCCCCACTAGGGTTGCCAGACACCCCAGTTTGGTGGGGGTTTCCCAATTTGAGGGGCTCCTTCCCACCTGGCAGCCAGCTGGTGGGCAGGGGAAGCCCCGCCCTCAAGAGCAACCACCTGGCCGCCTCCTCCCCACCTCTCCCCAGCAGTGTTTAAAGGAAGTCTTTATATGCTGCTGGGGAGAGGCAAGGGCTCCACATGGTCGTGCGAAGCCTCCGAGCTTTGCACCTTAGACAATGGACTGAGCGGATCCTAGCCTGCACCAATCGGAGGGCTAGGCTCCCGGCAGAGGGCCTATGGAACCCTCGGCCACTGTAAAAGCATATCACTGGTGGGGGGGGTGTTTTGGGTGTATATAAGCCGGCCTGCGAGCCGGGGTTCTTCGTCTTGTTCTTCACCTAATAAAGTATGAGAGCTGAATTCACTAGTAAGCCTCAGTACTTTTCAGTGGCCAAACTTGAGGTCACCCAAAAGCAGCAGCCTTATACCCATTATTTGTCTCTCTCTTGTCCAGTGTTCCCTCTAAGCTGAGTTAGTGTGAGCTAGCTCACAGTTCTTTAGCCTCCAGCTCACACGTTTTTGTCTTAGCCCAGGAAGGATGGCTCCAGAGCAAACTGATTTATGCAGTAGCCAAATCTCTCGCTCACGACTTTAATGCCAGTAGCTCACAAAGCAGAATTTTTGCTCACAAGACTCCACGCCTTAGAGGGAGCATTGCTCTTGTATTCTCCCAACAAGAGCAAGTATTCACGAAAATTGCCATGGAATGGCCTGAATGTGGTGTTACACTAAGCAAAGAAACAGGTAGGCACTCATGGTAGATTATGTCTAGAAGGAGAACACCAATAAAAGGAGAAACTGCTCATGAGTGTGAAGGCTGTTTTCCATTATGTGCAAACATAGTCCCAATGCCTATACTTACCACAACTTTCACATGTTTGGATAAATCTCTAGAGCTTCTTTGAAGGAAGTCTGAAAAGGCTGCCTAAATTATACAGAGGGAGACAAAAGAAATGAGATACAGTAGTACTCTCTTCACTTGAGTTTTCTCTCTTCTCTCTGTACATTGTTTCAATCAGACTTCAGAGACCAAGTTCCTCTCGTATTAATAAGAGAAAACCACCCTCGATTTTCTTTGCTTTAGTTCAAATGTTTTCTGTTACAGTTAACAGGAAAAACGTGTGAAGCCCCTGCTGCTAGTTGTAAATCAGCACAAAGATCCTAGTTGTCAAAGAACACTTCCATCTAAAATAATGAAGAAAGCCCTTTGGGTGACACGTCCAAAATACTCTGTACAGATAATCAGGAAGTTGCCATCTCCCTGTCTTTATCCTATCCTAAAGTTTGGTTTGCCCTGACGTGGATGGCCCAGGCTAGCTTGATCTTGTCAGGTGTCAGAAGCTAAACACTGATTCGTGCTTGGATGGGAGACAACAAGGAAGTCCAGGGCAAACAATGGCAAACCCCGTCTGATTGTCTCTTGCCTTGAGAACCCTGTCGGGTTGCTGTAAGTTGGCTGCAACTGGACAGCACTTTAAACACACATACACCAAGTTTGGTCTGGGGAGAGCAGACTAGGGTTGTCAGGTCTCCTTGTTCCTCTGGCGGAGGGATTTGGGGGGCATTCTGGGGGTGGGCAGGGACATCATATGATGTCCCCAACACAATGACATCACCCAGAAGTGATGTCATTGTGTCAGGGGTGCGCTGGTATTTGGGCAAAACTCTATGGTTTTTCACCCTCAAAACCACAGAGTTTGCCTAAATACCAGAGCGCCCCCACGTGACATCCCCACGTGATGATGTCACTTACAGGAGATGTTGCACAGTGACAACCCTGTTTAGGGGAGGGGTTTCCCCTGCCTGCCAGCTGGTCTGTAGTGGAGGAGAAACCCCAAAACCAGGGGATCCCCTACCCGGACCTGGGGGCTGGCAATCCTACAGCAGACAAATGGCTTCTGATACAATTGGTTAATTTCAGAGCATTTGGCTTGATATATCAGCAGATTGGCTCCATAGTGAAAAACTTTGAGCTCAGGATACATGTGGTTCAACCCATGGTGTATCTTTAATGGTAGCAAATGGTAGAATGCTGTGGCAGATTTGACAACACTGCAGTGATATAATGGGAGAAATTATCCTGGCAAAATATGTCCCTTCCAAGCAAGCAATAAACACCTACTCCTTCTTTCATCGAACAAACGTATCTCAAAGACAACAGCATAAATATACAGAAACCAAGGTTCTATTCTATGAACAAATCCAATAGAACAGAAAAGGAAATACTGGTTGCACCCTAAGGCACATATAACAAAGTCATGGTTTATGGCTGAAATGACAGATCAGGCAGATATACACATGCCACTAAGCAACTTTACCCTCTTGGGTGGATGGGATATCAAGTTTCTTCTCCTGATGAGGATGCTTTTGGACTCATCAGTGGGTCATGGAAATGCCTGCTTTTGGCACAGGTGGGGCCATGGCAGAGCCCCTGTTTTGCATGCAAAAGATTCCAGGTTCAGTCCCCAGCATCTCCCGTTAAATGGATCTGGGAGAAGATGATGGGAAAGAACATCATCCCAAAAAGCTGCTGCCAGTCAGAGTAGACAATACTTATCTTGGCAGACCAAAGGTTTGACTCCGTATAAGGCAGCTTCATGGGTTCATGTGTATGAAAGGCGAAATGAGACATGCATTAGAAATTCCAAGTGTGGAACTCCAGGCATGCAGGGATCCTGCATTTTAAAAATAACTGGGAGTGCTGGACATAGAATTCCCTGCACAGGTCTATTTTTTCCCTATAACATCTACCCAAATCAATCAACTTCAGCCAGTTAAGCCCTCCCAGTGGTGATGGGCAAAAGACCAGCAGTGGTAATCCTCAGGAGTTACAGCAGTAAAGAAAACAAGCAAGAATCAAATCCAAGAAAACCTATTTGAACTCACCCCAGCATAAAACATTTTATTACGAAAGCGGCTATTGAACTTCTCAGGATTTGCTTCTGCAATAAAGAAGAAAAATAAAACAGAGCACACAAAGTCAATTTTCTAAGCCAATTAAACAGTACACTGCTCTTTACTGGTTGGGCTCTGCCTTTCCTCCTGGTGGGCAAAGAGCCACTTCTGGCTTCTGACATTAGAGGAGGAATGAAATGGTAGAAATCTTTGTTTTCTGTGTTACGTCGATGAGGATGCCAACAAGAATTGATGAACAGACCTGAACATGCCACTGGTCAATCATCAGACGAGGGCAGCTGCCACCATTCACTTTCCCACATACACCTTGTTTGCTTGGTTGTAACCTGAATTGGCCTTGCCCACAGAAGCAACAAGTGTTTGTTAATTTGGATTAATTAACACCAAATCATTGTGAAGCATCAGTCCATGATCACTGGAAGACTTATGCAGACACCATGCCACAAGCATGGAAACTAGTTACGCCTTGAAGATTAAATAATTTATTGACACACGGACTTTGGTAGGCAAAAGCCTTTTTTCTTCAGATGCACAAAATACAGAGAGATCATAGGTTTGCCAACCTCTGGGTGGCGACTGGAGACCTCCTGGAATTGCAACTTACCTCCGGTTCACCTGGAGAAAATGGCTACTTTGGAAGGTGGACTCTACGGCACTATACCCCACTGAAGTCCCTCCCCTCCCCAAACCCCACCCTCCTCAGGCTCCACCCCCCAAATCTCCAGGTATTTCCCTACCCAGAGCTGGCCACCCTAATCATGATGGAACTATATTGTTACAAGTTTGGGCTATTGTGTGGTAGGGGTGTGCAAGTGGATATTGCCCATCTGATAAAATGCCTGCTATTTCCAGTATCAGATCAGCAACCTCTAATTTTGGAAAAGTACCCCCCTCCATTTCTGGTATTTCCATTCATGATAATATCAGAATCAGTAATGGTATCAGGGAGGCAGCAGAAATGGAGGGGGGGGAGAAGCATCCCTGACTCCCAGCTGGTTTGTGGCACATCATATCTGTGAACTTTACAGGGCCATTATTTCTGGGGGTTGATCTGGCCACCAGCATCTATTGCCCATAAAAAAATAACAACCCTTTAAATTTTATAGGGCTGTGTCATTGTGGACCTGCTGGGCACACTGAAGATAATGGGCAGTAGATCTGGCCTCCGAATCCACAGGCCAAGTCTACTGCTTATTATTTTCCATCTGTGGCAGAACTGGCCTCTGGATTAGAGACCAGGTTTACCACCCATTATTTTGAGCACCTTGAGGCCAGGTCTTCCATCCATCATGGACCAGATGGAGGGCAGGGTGTGCTCCCCCTCCCTCCACCCCACCTTTCCTCTGTCCCTTCTCCTGCTGCCTTGGGGGGGGGGGACTTCAAAAATTATCATTCTAAATTCCTTCCAAAAGGGCATGATGACCGTTTGCACTAAATCGGAAGCATCATCCTGATATCTACTAAAATTGAAATGTTTCCCAACATAATTTTCCACAATGATGGCAATACTCCCGGTCTTTAATGAAGATGACAAGGACGCTCTTCCTGACTTTGTAATGTGGAATTAGAACAATAATTCTTGAATGGCACGTCCCCTGAGGCACCCACCTCTCTCTATATATACATTGTATGTGGCCCTAGTTAGGATATGTAATATGCTTGTAAACCGCTCAGAGCCTCCGGGATTGAGCGGTATAGAAACTGAACGTATAAATAAATAAATAAATAAAACATTATTGATGGGACTATTCACAATTGTCAAGCCAACCAAATAACTTGATTTCTGGAAATGCGTCTCCAGTTTTTTGAATGGTTTGGGTAGGCCAAAAGTCATACAAAGACCTGGGAGTCAGCTGGAACTAAGAGAACCATCCTAAACAGGTCTATGCAGAATCCTACTCTACTCAGAATCTATTCAGTGGGGCTTAGTCCTAGAAAAGTATTCTCAGACTGGGTTCAAATTTGAGTTACTCCTCAAATGATTGCACTGAAAGTCTCTCTGATCCAGAAGCAAGATATCCCCTGTAAAGAAACCACCCTTAAAATATCTTATTTGTCAGGGACGTGGTGTGACCCATCATTTTGTTTAAATTGTATTGCACTGGAATCTGTTCTTTCACTTCAAAAACTGGCACTCAATTGATCAGGTATCCTCAAGACTTTGTTTATAGATGGAAAGCCTAGAAATGTGAACTTTTCAAAAGGAAAGCTGATATTCTCAGTCTGCTCAATACCAGATGTACACATCTAACTTTCTGACTATTATGTTCTTCTCCCGCCCTTCTTCCAAGGACCTCAGGGTAGCATATATAGCTTCCCCTTCTTCCATTTGATCCTCATAACAACTCTGTGAGGTAGGTTAGGCTGAGAGTGACTGGACTCTGACCACCTAGTGAGTAGGGTTGCCAACCTACAGGTGTACCCTGGAGTTCTCCCAGGATTTCAAGTGATCTTTAGACTTTCGCCTGGAGGAAAAAGCAGCTTCAGAGGCCAACTCTATGGTATATCATAGATTCTAGGCAAAATCCTTTCCACATTCCCCCCTCCACAGAAAACACTCCCAAATCTCCAGGAATTTCCCAGGCCAGAGATGGCAACTCTACTACTGAGCTTCATGGCAAACCGGTCATGTTACATGCAGCTCCAGCCAATACACACAGCCCCAACCTTATAGCTTTGGATCTCGGAAAATAAGTTATCACTCAACACCCCAAAAGCCATTCACACCAAATGATGACACCAAAGCAAGCTTCTGTAGTTGTCCTTGATTACGTGTCACATTTCCTCTTTCCTTTAAAATTGGAGCAGGAGGCAGATGGCAGTGAAAATCATTTTGCCTAAATTACCCACTTACAGCCATGCAGCTTGTTTGTGCCAAAGTATTTCCCTTCTCCCCCAATGTTCCTTATCCAACTGGCATCTCTAAAACAATGTCCATTCATTCTTTATAGAGCGCCATGACTTCATTATTCAGTAATGTCTCTTCTAAGTGAGAAAGCAGTCCAGGACCTCATCCATACTGTATAGTCACAGGCACATTTGAAACGCATGCTAGCACATGTTCAGGAAGAAATGAATGTGCGGCTGTCATCCCTGCATTCGTTTGCCCTTCCGTGACCCCTCATTATTATTCTTACAGCTTGCAGCCATCTTAAACATGATAAAATATGCATTAGCTCTTTCCATCAGGCATTCAGATCTTTATTTAGCCTGGCACTGTGATGCTCTTTTTAAAAAAAAAAAAAACACAGAGAAAAATATTTTACATGGTTTTATGATAGTACAAAAATGAGGACAAATAAGGTCCTTGTTCAAAATTCACAGCGGTAGATCAGCCAGATGCCAGACAAGGCAAGCTAAGCCATGACTGGGGCAACATCAAGGGAGTTTCCAAGCATACCTTGTAACTGCTCACAAGTGCTCGGCGGGCGTTTGGAGTTCTATGAATAAAGAGACTTTTCTTCCAGACAAACAGATGTTGGTAACCGTAGCAACAGCCTGCCAGGCTATACAATCCTGCTGCCAAATGCCAGATCAATCACAGGAAAAACAGAATCCATCCAGGATTTAATCCTAGATGAGAAGGCTGACCTGGGATGTATCACTGAGACTTGGTTAGGGGAGGGGGGAGGACTTAACCTCTCCCAGTTGTGCCCTCCATGGTACTCAGTGATCAGCATAGGTCTGGTGGGGGTTCTGGGAGGTGTTGCTGTAGTCTATAAGGATTCTGTTCCCCTAGCTCTTTGCCCCATTGAGGATGCTACCAAGTTTGAGGCTGCATATCGGCACAATGGACTCAGGGGAGGCCCCCATATACCCAATTTCCTTTGAAGGGTAATTCAAGAAGATTCTGGCAAAAGTTTAGCAGATGGTTTATTTCCCCTGTAATTTCATCTCCACGTCAAGAAAATTTTAACTTGCTAAATATCAGCCTTTCCGGGCACTTTTGTGTACTGGCAATCCTATGGGGGGACATTCTAGGAAAAAGTAGCTAACCTTCTCTGATAGCGTTCAATGAACAAATAATCCAGAAGCAGGGGGATGCAGTCCTTTCCAAAAAGAAATCCATACATATTCTCCTTTGAAAAATGTAACACCTCTCTTAGGTTCTTAGGAAACTGAAACACTGGTCATCCAGTTCCAATATCATACTGTACAGAAACAAACCCCATGATAGAAACTATTCCTTCCTGACATCTTGCTGGTCTCCCCCCTACCATTGCCTCTCCTCCTTTCCTACTATATTTAGTCATGCTGTTTCTCCATTTTTTCTCTCCCAAAATTTCATCTATCCTTTGCCTCCAAATTCTTAAAAGTATTATGCTTATGTCTGCTGCCTCAGCTTTCTCTCCCTAAATGCCTTTCTTGACCCCTTACAAACTGGCATCAACTCTCCGTAATCTACCAGTCCCTGTAATCTGATTTCAACCCTCTGTAATCTATCAAGACTGCCTTCATCAAAATCATGAACAAGAGAATAGTAGAGCTAGATAGGAGAGGTGCATCCTCTAGAGCACGCAGGTTTTGTTCAGTGTTTTCAGCTGTTCTCCAACCCCCATCCACCCTGCCAGCCTATTTGAAATTTCTAACACTTCCCATCTATAAAGGTAAAGGTAAAGGTTCCCTTGCTCGAAAGCCAGTCGACTCCGACTCTAGGGTTGCGGTGCTCATCTCTGTTTCAAAGTCGAAGAGCCAGCGCTGTCCAAAGACGTTTCCGTGGTCATGTGGCCGGCATGACTAAACACGAAGGCGCACGGAATGCTGTTACCTTCCCACTGAAGTGGTACCTATTTATTTACTTGCAATTTCTTGCTTTCGAACTGCTAGGTTGGCAGGAGCTGGAACTAGAGACGGGAGCTCACTCCATCATGCAGCACCTGGGTCTCAACTCCTGAACTACCGACCTTCCACAGCCTGCAGTTCAGCGTCTTAACCACTTGAGCCACCGCAGCTATAGTTGAGCCTTTTTTCTAGCCAGGATGTGGTTCCTTCAGCCATTCTGCGGGGCCACTATATAAAGATCGTATCCCAGGACAGATATTGTGGATGTGAATGGATAGAGCTTGAAAGACTGGATCATATGACCTTGTTTTGCCCTCAGTATAATCTATACAGAGAGAAATGCCTGCGTACAGTCCTGGGGAATTTAATGTCTGCTGAATGATCGTACCATTTTTATTAAAGGATGAGAATCCAAGGATTACTTTAGACATGGCAAAATTCTTCTCAGTGGTGATTATTACATGGAAAGGAAAATATTACCTTTTTATGATGGGGTTAAGGAAATGTATAGGGTTAATCTTAAATTTAGAACTAAGTAGAATTTAAAGCATATGGAAATATATCACCACCACCACCATCATCACCATCAAAATCAATGACCTGATCACTGCCAAATTACAGATGGAGCCATTTTTGGAGATGATTTCCACAATCCCATCTTAAGTTTACTGAATTACATTTCTGCTCCTATGCTCAGAAAGGATATAAAACATTTATGCTCTCACCTCGAGATTCATGGAACTCTAGTGTGACGTGGGCATCAAATCCAAGGCTGAAGTAATTATTGAAAACGCTGAGGGGAAGCTAGAATGACAAGAACAGAGGAAGAGAATTAAACATGGCATGAGAAGCAATGGAGAGAGTGTCTACAAGAGGAGTGAAGAGAAACAGAAGGGGGCAGCAACGGGACAAGTACAGAAGTCAAAGTTTAGGAGAAACCAATCAGAAGGTACTCTGTATCTGAATAAGGTAGAAGACGACACTGGAGAATCTATAGAAGGGATTTGCACGGTGTAGGATGAGTTTCTCAAAAGAGTCAGGATTCTTGAATGGATCCATCTCCTGCTTTGAAAGAAGCACGTAAAACAAACAGACTTCCAGCAGTCTGCTGATTTTATTACTTTTGCTCACTCCAAAGATTCTCTAGTTTCTGCCTTCAGCTCATCTCTTTTAACTCTGCCCAATTCTCCCAAGTCCTGATAATTCAGTATCACATACCACATGGAGCTACTGAATCCTGAATTAATATAATGGAAAGGGGGGGGGGCCTTTGCATTTTCAAGTGGCTGCCCCCATGATATTACCCCCAGGGGAGCAGGCATTTAGAAACTGCAGATAAAGAATTGTTGACAGAAGACTGAAAAAATCTTGCTTGAGAAAAAAGAGTGAATGCAAAAATTAAGGAGAAGTCTGTTTGAAGTGCTGTAAACATAACAGGCCGGATTCCAACTGTGCCATCCTACGCAGAGTTATACCTTTGTAAGTCAACTGAAGTCAATAACCTTACGAGGATATAACTCTGCTCGGGATGGTACTGTAAGTACCGCCAGTGGAGTGAAGCTAATGGAATAGAATTTCTCCATCTTCCCCTTCCCACTGCAACTAACCATCAGTAACCATGTGGGAAGCAAAGCGGGGGTCTGTTGTAGAAGCAGGCCATTAGCAGAAATTGTCTCCCCCCTGCTGCTACAGCACTGGAACGGCACCTTAAGATCCCATCCACCATAATTTTGTGATTTTCTATAAAGCTGTTCTGCTTAATATAACAAAGTAATAATTTTTCCTAACTGTAACACTTAGTACGGCATTCAGGGCAAAAATAAATAAATCATTGTGCTGTTCCATAATACATCACCCTCACAATGAAGATAGATCTGGCAAGAATAGGAATCATCTGCTGATGATACACAAGGCGGAACTGAACTCTGCTTCCTTCTCTTCTACTAGATAAAGGGGGGAGCCAGAATTTAGTGACCCTGGGAATTATATGAATGGACTTCCCAACATATCGTCTTTCCAGAACAAGCATGGTGGGCCCAATTTGGATTGAGACTGTGGTGGAGTTGTTGATTTCCTCCACCACCACCATCCACCATCATGTGCCATTTTCCTCACCTGAAAGGGCCCCGAGCCGTTGCTCTTTGCACTGAGCAAGCACACAGTCTCAATACCTGTATTACTTTTCCCAGTGGAGTAAACAGTCGTTCCTTGCAATGCTCCCTCTAAGCTGTGGAGTCTTGTGAGCAAAAATTCTACTTTGTGAGCTACTGGCATGAAAGTTGTGAGCAAGCGATTTGGCTACTGCATAAATTAGTTTGCTCTGGAGCCATCCTTCCTGAGCTAAGACAAAAATGTATAAGCCGGAAGCTAAAAAAAACCCTGTGAGCTAGCTCACACTAACTCAGCTTAGTGGGAACACTGGTTCCTTGGGGCCATTTCAGATGGGAAAATGGCACAGTGAAAAGTCTTAAACATCCCCTCTCATCAAACTACAGCCATGATTTAACTCAAGACTCTGTGACCTGCTGTATAAAGAAAAGAAAACCTGTGTAAAGAAAAGAAAACTCTTCACAAAACTTCCAGTGCCATGTCTGGCTTGACCCTCAAAAACTAAAAACACAGTGATAACTCAGGAGCTCCACTGTGAATCCACAGACAGCCACTTCCATCTTCACTCTTCTTGCAGTAGGTGGGCTATAAATGCCATAAATAAATTATTTTTTATCTTCCCATACCACAATTTCCAGTTAAAAGAGGACTCACATCAATCTGTCACCTAGCATGAGAAAGATTTTTCTTCTCTACCAAAATCACAAGCTAAACAAAGGATGTCTGTCAAGAAGAAACCACTATAAAGGGGAAAAGAAAGTCAAACACAACGTCATCCTATTTGTGGGCATCAGAAACATCCATGAATAGATAGGATGCTGCTGAGTATTTCCTGGGATGCTCACACTGAATCTAATGGAACTTATATACATACACAAAGAGCTAGAACTTTCACCAGAACCGTCAAAAACAGAACAAACTTGATTAACACAATGCCTGACTGATCGTTTACCATGCTGCAGTTTCCATGACTTGTCACGTTCCATAAATGTTATTCCAATATCTCACCATTTTCAATCATTGCTATTAACATAATTATTACAGTCTAAGATCTTTTCTTGTCCAAGTTGTTTAATTCCTGTCACTTTCCTCCGGTTCTCATTATTTTTTTTAAAAAGAGCTGTTCAGAGCTTTTGATTTTTACTTCTTCTTGCAATACTAATGGGCAGATTTGTTTCATGTTCATATGGACAACTGCAGTTCTTGCCTTCCCAGAAACAGTAAATAGCAAAAGAGTAAGCAAGTGAATACAATTAATCAATTTTATTTATGTATTTATTTATTTTTTTGGATTTATATCCCACCCTCCTCAAAAGCTCAGGGCAGCTCACAAGGAGGCATAAATGCCAAGGTTAAAACAATAAAACAATATAAAGAACAGTATAAAATACAGTATGATACAATTCACTAAAATAAAATAAAGTATGATACAATCCACTAAAATTAACAGTAACACAGAGTTAAGTGACCAGTGGCATAGCAGAAGCTGGTGAAAAAAATAAATGGGCATTGGTATTACCTACTAAGAAATGTTACCCAATTATTTTGTGTGATCAGTGATTCCCTGATTCTTCCCCCCCCTTCAGCTGTGGGAGGGGATGTGGTTCAGTGGCAGCTCCTATAGAATACTTGTTTTGCACACAGAAGTTTTAAGATTCAGTCTCCAGTTAAAATGATCTCATACAGTAGGTGTTGGGAAAACCTTTTTTTTGCCTGAGATCCTGGACTGCTGTTGCCCATCTGAGTAGAATGCACATAACACACCAGTTTTCTGACTCAGCATAAGGCAGGTTCATGTGCTGATCACTGACCTTCCGTGCTCCATCCTCTAGTTCATCTTGGGGTAGGTCAGGGTTTCGTTCCACCTGTAGGTTCCAACGGTCAAGTTGGACAATGGTCCCATCTTCTACATGGCAAAGAATTTTTGAGACAGGCTCATCGGTATATCCCTAAAATGCAGGACAGGTTTATAGAGACAGATATAAATAGCAGACATTTCTTTTAGAAGATGATGCATTGCAGGGAGCCTAGAGAGTATCGATGCAGTTCAATGACCGGTTGCAGTTGCGATTGTTGCAGTGATATTTCTAGATTTGCATAGAGGGTTTGCAAGACAAATGCATCTGACGAAGAGAGCTGTGTTTCTCAAAAGCTTATGCTACAATAAAGTTTGTTAGTCTTAAAGGTGTTACTGGGCTTTCTACTATTTTGCAGCAACAAACTAACACAGCTAACTCCTCTGGATCTTCCCCAACATGTTAGTCTTCTAGCGTGGCACATAGTCACAGGGAAAAGCACTGAGTCATATGAATCTTCACCCGCAATCTGAACAAGCCAGTGACACCTAAAAGGGCTTTGCTTACCCCTCCCCAGTTGAGAGTGCGAGCAAGGTCATTCCCAGTGCCGAGCGGAAGCACAGCGACAGGAGGCTGGGGATTCAGCTGCAACTCATCCAGGATAGAAAGGATCCAGCCCACCTGAACAGCAAAGACAGCATACAAGGAAAGAATCATATAGTCCTTGTACAGAGAAGAAACTGCTGAACACTGTAACTCTATGCAGAGTTACTCCAGTCTAAACCGATTGAAATCAGTGGACTTAGACTGGAGAAATTCTGCACAGAATGGCACTGTAAAGATGCTGCCCATGTTCTAGGTTGCACATTTTATTCTAGATGATGCATGACTTGCAGAAAGGTCTGACGATGTGTGGACCGTGTTCTCTGAAGTTGCGGAACCTGACAGCACACGGTCCCTAGAGGCGAAAGAAACTGCCACCATGAGTGGAATAACAGAATCTAACTCACTGATTGCATGAAACCCAAAAATATTGCAGTAGGAATAATTACAAAAACTAAAAACTAAACAAATTGCATTAATATATCTGCCTTACATTTATTTGTTTTTCTTGGCTAAAAACATAAGGGACAGTGAACACGCAACTAAGCCCTGGAGAAAACATTCTATTATTGTCTTTCCTGTTGTACTTGTCCAAACGCATTGTTATCTAGTGCTTGGTGGGCTAAGAGGGCATCATCCTGTATTACTGGTCATGGGATATAGCACAGGATAGAGTAGATCCAGATCAGACAGTGCTTCTCTTATCCCCAGAACAGCAGCAACAACAACAGGAGTTATCATCAAACAGGAAAATCTTCCACGAGTGAGCTTCATTTCAATAACGCAAAGTTGTATCCGGTCTCATTGAATATGCACCAAATTCATCTGAGCAAGATTTTCATTTCAAGTTTTAATGGCTTTTGAAATGACGAGACATTAATTTGTTTCACACATAACCTCCACAAAGACAACAGTCATGTGTGGCTCATATTAATGAGAATGTGCTGCCCCCATTAGCTCGACATGCGGAACAGGACAAGAAAAAAAGAAGGAAACAAGACACCAGAACCCAAGCAACTCTTATATCTAGAAAATCTAATCCTGCAGAAAAAAAATCTATGAGACGAATGGGAAAGTTAGGGGGTGGGCATCTGCTCAGTTTTCTAAAAGGATGGTTTGCACATCCATGTGTACCTATAGCTCCAGAATTGTATACTTTATTATACACTATGGCCCACTTGAAACAAACATGACTAACATTCGATGACTGTATTGTGATGAGTGTTTAGTGTTCAATGACCATCATACATCATACATCTAACCCTATCTGTTGTGACAGATTGGCTGGGTTCTGCCTCTCTCTAAGAGCAACCAGTGAGAGTAGACAGAATGTTGAGAGAAGGAGAATTGAAAAAAAATCAGATGAAAAACAACAGTTAGGGGGTTAGTAGCAGAGAAGCTGACAGCTTAATGGCTGAAAGGAAAATGGTTTTTCTTACTGAGGGGAACTGTATAGAAGAGCTGCTTGGAACCAACTGAAAACAGTAAATCTGCAACTAAAGGATCCCAGTTGTAAGTACAGGACCTTGGTTCAAAAGTTCACTGGAAGGGAAACAACTTGTACTTTACTTTCCTCAGTGCTTTGTTCATATCATAAATAAAAGGGGTTTGTTTGTTTTTTTGATTAACTCTGTGGGCTGTGTGTCTAAGGGAAAGAACCACACACACAAACACAATTTAATACCTTGGTCTATGTTTATACTGGGGGCCATTAATGAATGGTGGCAGCGAGTGGTTGGAGTAGTGTTTGAGCCCCAACCCCAATATGTCTGTGTGAGTGAAGGCTGATGATAAAAGGGGGCTGGGTTACTCTGTCTGTGGACGTGTCTGGGAGTAAAAGAGGGGTCCTGAGTTGCAAGATGGTCATGACTCTCTGTAGATTGTAAGAGACAAGAAGGGTGGCAAGTGTGATGTCCTGACCTACTTATAACCCTAACATGGATAAGAGAGGTTGTAGAGGGTGGAAGGCACTCTGTGTGAGTGGAGAAGGGGCATCACAATTGTACTAACTACACCTCATGCATCATCTTACATTTATTGCCAAAGTTAATGCACTGGCTCTCAAGTGTTTACTCTCTGCTGAAAAGAGAATGAAAGTTATCTTTAGGCAGAGAGGCATAAGGGCCATTTGCTGTTCTTTGTGTCTTCTGCGGAATGGTACCATTTCATCGTCTCTTGCTCATAAAGAAGCTGGGTGTCATGGGTATCAGCATCAGCTTTGCTTCTAACATCTGTAGCACAATGCAGACTACACCAGGATTTTACAGCATGTCCTGAAGCTTCTTTCTTTTCCTACATTTTTTAACATCCACCCTGAAGAAGAACTCAAAGCTTGTACACTGTTACGTGTCATTCGGCTGGTCCTCATGAAACTTATTAGAAGAACTGTCTTCTGGAGTTTTTTGATTTTTCAACTGGATCAGCACAGCTGACAACAGCTTCAGGCGACTGTATGACCTCACATCAGCCAAGCGCAATAGTTTCCAATGGAGTCAGTTCACACATTAACTTGTTGGCCGTGAACTGGCCAGAAATCAAGTGCAAAGAAATCAAGCAAGATACATACATGTATGAATGGCGTTTTATTGACTTCCAGTTGACTGTGTAAACCAATTCCAGTTGAAAAGTACTGTGTGACACCAAAGCTCTATCTCTGATGGTGTGTCTGTGAGGGCCCACTGACATATGCAGACGTCAAGTGATGCTGCAGTCATCACAGGATTAACATGCATGTGTAGATTTATTTCTAAGACACATACAGAGAACACCACTCTCTTGAACACAATTTCTTGACTTTGGCAATTCTAGTGGAAGAGTAGTTGCATGCATACATAAAGGACTTACTGTTCCATCCCCTCCACAGGCCAGGATTCGCAAATTTGGCATTTTTCGATACAATTCAAGCCTATCAAAAATGGAGTATTAAAAAGTTTATGTAATGATACAGAGGATTTTTTAAAGGAAACAACAACAGACAGATTTCCCATAGAATCACAGAGTGGGAAGGGGCCATACAGGCCATCTAGTCCAACCCCCTGCCCAGTGCAGGATCAGCCTAGAGCATCCCTGACAAGTGTTTGTCCAGCCGCTGCTTGAAGACTGCCAGTGAGGGGGAGCTCACCACCTCCCTAGGCAGCTGATTCCACTGTTGCACAACTCTTTCTGTAAAAAAGTTTTTCCTGATATCCAGCCGGTACCTTCCTTCCCTCCTCTAAGTGACAGCCCTTCAAATATTTAAAGAGAGCAATCATGCCCCCTCACTTAATCTTCTCTAGACTATACATTCCAAGATCCCTCAGCCTTTCCTCATAGGGCTTGGTCTCCAGGCCCCCGATCATCCTCGTCACTCTCCTCTGCACCCGCTCCATTCTGTCCACATCCTTTTTGAGATGAGGCCTCCAGAACTGCACACAATACTCCAGATGTGGCCTGACCAATGCAGTGTACAGCGGGACTACGACATCTTGTGATCTGGATGTTATGTGGATGCAATGAAAGGTAAGCCATGGTCAGCACTTGTAGTAGACGACTCTAGGCCAGTTGTTAGCAGGGGTAAAAGACGGAGAGGATTTACTCTTTCATTGTGGTGGTACTAGCTTTTGCTGCTGAAAATTTTCACAGGGTAAAGAACAGCTACAGGAATCCACAAACACAGGCAAGTTCTGCATTCTTAGAATTATTTTTTTTCTTCCAGACAATCATTCATCAGAAGTTTGTTTCACCATACAACTGATCCCGTCATGAGTAGTTAAGTCTCTACATTAAAGCCAAATCTGTAAGAATCCCCAGATCATTAATTAGGGAAACACAGAGATAAAAACACAGCTGGAACATCAAATGCAAAACCCAAAAAGAGTTGTAACACATTAGATCTCCTCTATACAAACAACTTCTGAGTGCACAGGAGTGAAACTGTAGACAAAGGTTTTACATGACCATGACTATAATTGACCACCCAGCACCAGAGAGGCAAGGAAGAGTGTGCCAAGTCAGCAAGGGACCACAGATGAGGGAAGGGGACAGTCCAGATGACACTGGAGGCCAGTTGAGCATTGCGGACAGGTTAGTCAGGTCTGAGACCAGATTAAATACAGAAAGAGATGTTTGTTTGGGTTTATATTCCACCCTCCCCACAAATGGGCTCAGAGCAGATGATTTCACAGTACGAATTAAAGCACTTCATAAAATCATCCATAATAAATAATTAAAACAGATTTTAACTGAGCTATAAACAACACAGATGGCACAGCATTTTAATACAGTAGCCACAAAAGCTGGAGCCATTAGGCTGTGGACCAAACTATGGGTCTTCACCTGATGGGCCATTTGAATAACTGGACGCCCGCTGCCTCACCGAAAGGCCTGGTGAAACAGCTATATTTTACAGGCCCTGCAGAACTGCAATAGGTCCTACAGGGCCCTGATAGGGTTGCCAAATCCCCCTGGGGGGTTGTCCACTCTAGAGGGTCCCAACCTGCTGGCCTGGATCCAGCCACCGGGGAGAACCCCACCCCCAAAGTGCCAGAATCGAACTGACATGCCTGGCACGATGTCATCACCCAGAGGTGATGTCATCACACCAGGGACGTTGTCGGGGAATGCTCTAGCATTCGACATTAAAACTCTATGGTACCATAGAGTTTTAAAGCCAAACACTAGAGCATCCTTTAATGGCATGCCCAACACAATGACATCATCAAGGCACACGTGTGAAGCTCCCAGACATGGAGCTTCCAACCCCCACTGGATGCTAGGTAGGAACCCGGCAACCCTAGGCCCTGATCTCCAACGGGAGCATGTTCCACCAGGTTGGGGCCAGGGCAGAAGAAGAAGAAGAGATTGGATTTATACCCTACCCTTCACTACCCAAAGGTGTCTCAGAGCGGCTTCCCTTCCCCTCCCCACAACAGACACCCTGTGAGGGAGGTGGGGCTCTTGACAGAAACTGCTCTTTTTCAAGGACAGCTCTTATCAGAACTACGGCTTGCCCAAGGTCATCCAGCCAGGTGCAAGTGGAGCAGTGGGGAATCAAACCCGGTTCTCCAAGATTAGAGTCCACGCACTTAACCACTACACCAAACCTTGGTCAAGGCTAAACAGACATCCTTTGGGCCAGGGAGAACCAACAGATGCCAATCTGCTGAGCACAAGGCTCTCTGGGGTACATATGGGAAAAGGTGGTCCTTCAGATATGTTGGTCCCTGGCCACACAGGGCTTTGATAGGTATGAGATGCTAGATAGCTCAGCCCCACACAGTAAGGGAGCCTAGTTGGGGCTGAAGGAAGGAAATGAAGGAAGCTGCATCAGGGTTCATCAGTCCAGAGGGCCTGGCATGACAGCAAGGTGGACCTAACACACTAGCCTCCGCAAAGTCGTGTCCCACTTATTATATGGAGTGGAAGTGTGGGGACAATATATATACCCTCGACAATATAAGGACAATATAAGGACAATATATATACCCTCGAGGTAATTCAAAATTATTTTTTAAGACGAAAGGTCTGCCCAGGGGATCTCCTGTGGCCTTGGTGCGAGCGGAAACAGGACACCCTTCTATTAAGGCAAGGGTACACCTCGCAATCATAAAATACTGGAAGAAGACCAATCTGTCTAGATCTAACTCTTTAAGCCACCAATCTGTTAGATTGTTATTAACAAAAGACTCTGCACACTCTGATTTTTTCAGCAATATCCTTACTAGATACACCATACCTGATGACCTCCTAGGGGCCTTAGGCGACAACTCTCAACTCAGGGAATAGATATTCAAATCAGATACTGCGATAGACCGTGTTGCTATCACAAAGTCAAAAGTAGCTCCTTGGTACAAAACTGTCAAATCTGACCACTCTAGATCACCCTATTTATCTAAAATTTCCAACTTTAACCTCAGGTGTCTTTCACTGCCTTGTGTTTCCAAACAATGTACACAGCATTGCAGGAGGGTCGATATTTTCAAATTCCAACGGAACATAGTACATGTATTTGTGGCTCGCTTGCCATTAACCTCCCTCCCCGTATCTTAGTCTGCCCATTATATAACGCACCCAGAGACAAATTCTTGACAGGAATTTTATTTACCATGAAAGCATATTCTGAAAATGAGAAGATAGCATTTTTGTTATCAGATACCGATGAGTTTGTATCCTATAGAGTCTCCTTCTTTGCCCTTGCAGCCAAAAAGATTAGAGCCAGGGTGGCACCATATGGGTCATTCTTATAATACGCAGGCCATTTTAACCTTGCACGTATGTGATTCTAGGTTTTACTTTTTAATGTATCTTTTATACTATTTCACTGCTGTATTTGAATGCTCCGTAACTTTATTATGGCCTATGGCTAACAACCTAAATTTTCTTATGTAATGCACTAGCCTCCATTATTCAATGTGGATGGAGAAAGGGCACCATTTTTCTCAGGATATTAAAATCAAAATATGAAATATTTATACCTCGAAGCAGCAACCATTATCGTATACAATAAATAATTCCATATGAGTAGCCAAGTTAGTCTGTCACAGCCACATAAAGCAGGAGTCCAGTGGCACATTGCAACTAACAAAATTTATTTCATCATCAGCTTCCATGAGTTGTAGCTCACTCTATCACATGCATGAAAGCTGTACATGTTATGCATTTTCGGCCCCTGTATAAATCGATGGTGCGACCTCATTTAGAATACTGTGTGCAATTCTGGTCTCCACCTCTCAGAAAGGATATTATAGCATTGGGGAAAGTACAGAAAAGGGCAACTAGAATGATAAACACTTTCCCTATGAAGAAAGGTTAAAACGCTTGGGACTCTTTAGCTTGGAGAACCGATGACTAAGGGGTGACATGATAAGATTATGCATGGGATAGAGGATGTAGAGAAAGAAGTATTTGTCTCCCTTTCTCAATACAAGAACTCATGGGCACTCAATGAAATTGCTGAGCAGTTGGGTTACAATGGATAAAAGGAAGTACTTCTTCACCAAAAGAGTGATTAACACATGGAATTCACTGCCACAGGAGGTGGCAAGCATGGATGGCTTCAAGAGGGAATTGGATAAACATGGAGCAGAGGTCTATCAGTGGCTATTAGCCACGAGATAGGAACACTTGGTCTGGGGCAAGTGATGCTCCGTATTCTTGGTGCGGGGGGTGGGGGCAACAGTAGGAGGGTTTCTAGTGTCCTGGCCCCACTGATGGACCTTCTGATGGCACCTGGTATTTTTGGCCACTGTGTGACAGAGTGTTGGACTGTATGGGCCATTGGACTGATCCAGCATTGCCTTCTCTAGGTTAAAACGCTTGGGACTCTTTAGCTTGGAGAACCGATGACTAAGGGGTGACATGATAAGATTATGCATGGGATAGAGGATGTAGAGAAAGAAGTATTTGTCTCCCTTTCTCAATACAAGAACTCATGGGCACTCAATGAAATTGCTGAGCAGTTGGGTTACAATGGATAAAAGGAAGTACTTCTTCACCAAAAGAGTGATTAACACATGGAATTCACTGCCACAGGAGGTGGCAAGCATGGATGGCTTCAAGAGGGAATTGGATAAACATGGAGCAGAGGTCCATCAGTGGCTATTAGCCACGAGATAGGAACGCTTGGTCTGGGGCAAGTGATGTTCTGTATTTTTGGTGCTGGGGGGGAGGGGTAACAGTAGGAGGGTTTCTAGTGTCCTGGCCCCACTAATGGGCCTCCTGATGGCACCTGGTATTTCTGGCCACTGTGTGACAGAGTTTTGGACTGGATGGGCCATTGGCCTGATCCAGCATTGGCTTCTCTTATGTTCTTAACTCTGACTCATAGAAGCTGATGCTGGAATAAATGTTGTTAGACTTTAAGGTGCCATGGGCCTCTTGCTTGATATTGTACCTAAAATTGTTTTCCTTTAAACAGTGTATGCACCATTGACTGGTGGAAGCAAGTTAGAAAGAAGAAAGATATTTCCTACCTCAAAACTTAAGAGTAGTTATTAGATGTGGCTGATGGAACATTTATCTCAGAAATAACAAATTATAGATGTGGACTGAGCTGCTCTAGTGGAAAAAAAATCCTCTGTGGCCTTATGAAACCCGGCATGGTGTCTATCAGCAATCATCTTGCTGTGTTATGTTAATGCTATTTGTCACTTTCTTTCATGCGTACTAAAATTAAACAACGAAATGGTCCACAATGGTTATAACACACATAAAAAGAGATCTAGTCATTATCCAAGAGCACCCTCTAGTGGTGTAGATAAAATGCTTTCTATTTACCTAACTGCAAAAAGTGATAAAACGGAACCCTGAATGCTTTGATTCATAATTCATTTGCACCAAATTTATTCCACATGTTCAAAGATGAAGCTTTCCCAGCATTAGTCGCTAGTGCAGCTAGTGCAGCTTGTGGTAAACATGTTTTCATTCAGCGGTC
>NW_015174862.1:651222-659313 GCF_001447785.1 Gekko japonicus | reverse complement strand
CTTTCCCTCTCTTAAAGCTCTTTCAAAATCTGACTTTCCAGATCCTGCCACAGAATTGGGCTCTAGAGACAAATGTTAAAGCAGACTGACTCCAGGTTTAGGGGGCCAGTTACCTCCAGTGGTCCCCCAGTAGGTGTTTTACTAGGTGTGCTGCATGCATACATACAGGGGCCAACTCTGCTTTGGGAAACTCCTGGAGATTTTGCAACAGAGCATGGGGAGGGGAGAGTTTGGGAAAAGAACACAGACGGGTGTTATGCCATAAAGCCTGCCTTCCAAAGCTGCTATTACTTTCTTCATTTATTATTAGTATTATTATATTCCATTTATCAGTCACTCGGGGTGACGTACAACATTAAAATACTTAAAAACAGCCAGAAAACAGCACTAAGTCCAAGACAATGATAATTTCCACCAGACCCCTAGGTGGAGGGGATATCTCTCCTTATATATAACTATATTTGGTCATGAACTCTCCAGAACATTCCACACGCTCCCAAATCAGTTGGCTCTATCCACTGTCTCTATCCACTGGTGGGTGTGCTGCCTTAGTCCCACCCAGTATACTGGGAGGTGACGGATGGGCCAGATGCTCCGGCGGGTGGAGGCTTATGAGGCCAACCCCAATCATGGTGGCGCTGCAGCAGTCGTTGTCAACCATGGCTGGCTGCAGGTCGCCAGTTGGGTGGCGAGCAGATGGCCACTGCCGCCATGAAGGAGATGGTGGCCAACAAGGATGGTGAGGCCGACATCCAGGAGCTGCATGCCCCCTGAGTGGTGATTCGCCGACCTCCACTGCATGAGCCGCTGAGGTAGAGGGCAGTAGAGGCGGCCAGGTGGGGGGACGCTCTGGCAGGCAGAGAGTCATGACACCGAGGCCAATCATGGTGGCGGTGCAGCAGTCATCATCAGCCATGGCTGCTTGCAGATGACCAGGCGGGTGGCAAGCCAACAGATGCCGGTGCCAGGGAGGAGAAGGCAGCCAACAAGGAGGAGGGCAAGGCCGACATCCAGGGTGGTAGAGGTGGCTGGGCGGGGAGATAGTGGTGGGCCTTCCATTGACCCTCGACCCCAGGGTCTGGGGATGGGGAGATAAACCAAAGGGGGGGGGACCTGTGCGCACGCTGACACATCACATCTTGCTAGAGCTCATTGTATTGCTTTTACAATGGGCTTTGCTACTAGTGTAGGAATAAAAAGGAAAGTTGGAGTATGAGAGTGCCAGAGTGAGGTAACTTTGCAACAAATCCCATCTTTGTGAGTTTGTCATGGCTGAGGAACAGTAAGGGTTGCCGACTTCCAGATGGGGACTGGTGATCTCCAGGAATTACAACTAATCTCCAGACAACAGAGATCAATTCCACTGGAGGAAATGGCTGCTTTGGAAGGTGGACTATATCCTGCTGAGGTCCCTCCCCTCCCCTCCCCTCCCCAAACCCTGCCTTCCCCAGACTCTACCCCCAAATCTCTAGGACTTTCCCAATCTGGAACTTGAAACCTTGGGAACATGGACTTTTCAGCAGAGTTGCCCATGTTAATTAATTAATTGGTTTAAAACTATTAGCCACCTTCCTTCCTTTGGGAGTTCAAGATGGATTACATTAGAAAAAACATTAAAAATATAACAGCATTTAAAATTACAACTCAGGATTAGTAATAATCCAATGCAGTCCTAAAAAAACAGTCTTCAATAGCCTCCTAAAGTTTGAAAGTGAGGGAGCTAGTTACACCACTCTGGGAACTAATTGTGGAGCTCCCAGTAGAAAGGCCCTCTTCTTGTTTAGAAGAGAAGAAGAAGAGATTGGATTTATACCCCGCCCTTCACTACCCAAAGGTGTCTCAGAGCGGCTTACAAACTCCTTTTCCCTTCCCCTCCCCACAACAGACACCCTGTGAGGTGGGTGGGGCTGAGAGAACTCTGACACAAACTGCTCTTTTTCAAGGACAGCTGCGCCAGAGCTTGTGACTAACCCAAGGTCACATCAGCAGGTGCAAGTGGAGGAGTGGGGAATCAAACACGGTTCTCCCAGATTAGAGTCTGCACACTTAACCACTACACCAAACTGGGCTTCTTTGATTGATGGGACAATCAAGAGGGCCTCTTCTGTGATCTTAATTCCCAGGTAGGAACATATGAGAGAAGACAGTCCTTCTGGTACCCCAGTCCCAAGTCATGTATTGCTATAAAAGTCAAAACCAACAGTGCGAATCTGGGTCAGGAGCGGAACTGTAGCCAGTGTAATTGCTGTAATATCAAGGTCATGTGCTCTCGATAGCTGGCCCCAACTTGCAGTTCTAGCTGCAGCAATATGCACTACTTGCAGATCCTGTACACTCTTCAAGGGTAGCATTAAGTAGAGTGCATTGCAATAGTCCAGTCTAACTAAGGCATGGATCACTGTAGCTAGATCTGACTGACCCAGGAATGGACACAGTTGATACACTAGCCGGAGCTGGACAAACATTTTCTGAGCCACAGTAGCCACCCGGTTAGGTGACTGCTGTATCCAGTAGGACTCCCACGCTGCAAGGGGAGTATAACCCCATCCAAGACAGGAGAGATCGCAAGTCTCAGACAATTTCTAGTGGTCACAAATAAGTTCTACTCAGAAAACTTCTGTCTGGTCAGGATTAAGTTTCAGCTTGTTTGCCTTCATCCTGTCCATTACTGACTCCAAGTACCAGTTCAGAACATCCATAGCATCCTTAATTAGGTGAGAAAGCAAGGTAGAGCTGGGTAACATCTACATTTTGATGACACTGCAGCCCCAGGCCCATAGTCACGGGGGGGGGGGCCCTTGGGACAACACTCCCGGCCCCCTTTCCTCCCCCAGTCCCCTCTCCCTTCCCCCAGGAGGCAGAGAGAGCCTGGAGCTGCTTGTCAGGAGGGAAGCGACGAGAGCAGCTGGCTGGCTGGCTGATGCCCATCCAGCAGAGTGATCAAACAAGAGCAGGTAGGGAAGGAGCATGCACCCAGTGCCAGCTCCGCCCCAGCCCAAATTGCTGAGTGAGCACGAACCAGGAGCCAAATTGGAAGATGGAGGGAGCAGCAAACATGGTGCTGACATGCCTGTGGCATGGCTGGCTCACCTTCCTCCCTCACCCACCGGCTGCCTCATCGTTGTCTCCCTGCTGCTTCCCCAACCCCTCTAGAGTGAGCTGCTCACTCAAGGCTTGCTTGGTGTGTGCCTCTTTTTTTAAAAAAAAAACAGGGTGCAGCAACCCAGCGGCAGCCAGAGCTATGGCAAGTGCAAGAGCAACCCCAGCTGGAGGCAGCCTTACCCAGCAGTGCACTCCAGGCCCCACCCCACCCCCCATCACACAGGCTGAGGCAGGAAGAGGGGCAGGGATTCTGCTCGCTTGATCCCAGGGTGCCGCTTGACCTTCCTTGCTTGACCCAAGGGTGCGTGGCTGCCATTGGAACCTGCCCAAAATGTGCCCCCCCTCTGCCCCCCACCAAAAAATTTCTGGCTACAGGGCTAAGCCCAGACCTCCTGATGACCTCTCCCAGAGGCTTCACATAGAAGCTGCTAGTTTGCTGTCTTAATGGTTGGTTATCAGATGTTATTTATCTGTGGTATGTTTTAGTAGTCCATTATTATGATAGTTTTATGATGATTCAGATTTGTAGACATTGCCCTAAGGGCTCTCTGCAGCTGTGTGGGGCTGGACCAAAACGCCAAAATAAAATAAAATGAAAACTTCAAAGGCCAAACATTTCTTCATCTCTTCTTCCTGCTATCTTGAGAACCATGCTTTATTCAGTAGAACTACAAATAAAAAAATCCTCCTGCATTACTGAAAGGATTGTTCCTCTACGTGGCAGAAGTCTGCATTCATAGAATGTTGCCAGATACTGAGTCAGAACATTGGTCCAGCACAGTCCACCGTGACTGGCAATGGCTGTTTGAGGTCTTGTTACTTGAGATGTTACCCAGCAGCTGTTACCTGAGAACCTTTAACTGGAGCTGACAGTGATTGAACTTGGGACCTTCTGCATGAATAGGGTTCCCAGTCTCCAGATGGGGCCTGGGGATCTCCCGCTTTTACAACTGATCTCCAGCTGACAGAGACCAGCTCCCCTGGAGGAAATGGCTGCTTTGAAGGGTGGACTCTATGGCATTGTATCACAGTGAAGCCCCTCCCCTCCCCAAACCCCGCCCTCTCCTGGATCCACCCCCAAAGTCTCCAAGCATTTTCCAACCCAGACCTAGCAACCCTATGCATGACAAATGTATGCTCAGTTAATGAGCTATGCCCCCCCCCTTAACTGAGAACAGTGCAGAGAAGGAACTGGGCCAACAGACCGGTGGCAGAGTACTTTACTGCTCTTCAACTGCTAATTAGTGATCCCACATGATTTTGCGTATGCATTTCTGTCTGAGTTCACACAGCAACATGCATTTTCTCACCTGATGCCTTCCTGCTTAGTACGCTTGATACGTATGATATTTCTGCCAATAGCAAGCTAAAAAGCCCTTCCTAGCTAGGCCTGTCCCAAGGATTTTTGACACCCTAGGCCAATTACTCCACAAGCTGTGTGGAAGCCAACACCCATGGCTTTCCCCCCAGGAAAGCCACCCCATTTATGCCACCCTCACTGGGGCTATGGCTTACCACAGTGCCACAACTTCAGAGGAAGACTGGGCCCTGGGTCACCCACAGCCTGCTCCCCATGAATGGAGGGGGGAGGAAAGGGGAGGGAGAGAAGGAGCGGGCTCACCACGGGCCACTCACAGGGGCTGGGGCTACTGCCAGGGGCTGCCTCTCACTGTGTCAGACACTGGAGCCATGGGTAGAAGGGCAGGATGTCAACAGGGCTGGTTTTGGTGCCCCTCTACCTGTGGCACCCTAGGTGATCACCTAGATACACTTAATGGACATGATGACCCAGATCCTATCTGAAACTGGTTAACTGCATGCCTTGCAGTGCCATTCTGAGCAGAATTCCAGTGGGCTTAGAAGGGTGTAACTCTGCTTAGATTGAATTGTTGGGATGTAATCATGGATTTCCCAGTATTATGTGTCGCTTCCCCCAAACCACACACAGTGCGGTAATGCTGCACTATTTTATAGGTTTTGTAGTTTAAAAGACTCCACAATATGTATGTATATCCCTGTCTATGTTGCACTTCCTGGTTGAAACTAAAAGAGCCCTTTTAGAGTACAGTGAATCCAGTCAAATTAGTATACATTTCTAGACATTAATACCGCTGTTTCTAAAATTATTTCCATGTTTAATGGCTCCCAGATGGGACCCTATATTGCACTGCTGGCAAAACCTGGCAGCAACCAGAGACTTAAAAGTTATTTTTTCCAATACAAAGTTACGACCTAAAACAGTGAGAGAAGTAATCAATACAGATAAAATCCTTCCTATAAATTTAAGACAGTAATAAAATAATGTGAGCCCAATCATGTCAAATGAAACAAGCTTCTGTTTCAGTTTTGGGTCTGTGGCCATGTTTTCCCAGCTCAGGAAGGAGGGCTCTAGAGCAAACTAATTTATGCAGTAGCCAAATTGCTGGCTCACAATTTTCATGCCAGTAGCTCACAAAGTAGAATTTTTGCTCACAAGCCTCCCCAGCTTAGAGGGAACATTGATCCTGAGTGGTCCCCCATTCAAATACTAGCCAGGGCCGACCCTGCTTAGTTTCCAAGATCTGATGAGATCAGACTAGCCTGGGCCATCCGGGTCAGGGCAAAAAGCAGGACACCTGCGGATTAATATTTATTTTAAATGCTTGAAAAACAGGATAGAAGTATTTAAAATAAATAAAAATAAAATAAACATTATTCCCATGGTTACTGAAATCCAAAGCAAATCAATGGGACCTACTTCTGAGTAAACATGGAGAAGGGGAATGTGTATATATGCCCTTTTCCATTTCTTTGTCATCTGTTAGCGCTGCCAGCCTTTTCATTCCTCTCATTTTCGGTGCTGTCATTCCCAGTTTGTTTGCTTGTTTCACTGCATTTCTATATCATTTATATGCCATTTTTATGCAACAGATGTGGAAACAAAGGACTAAGTGATAATTCTAGTAAATGTTGTTAATATGAACAGGAAAAGAGATGATTGTTTCATCTTGAGTCATGCCAACTCGTGTTAGAACCTCAGATTTTGAAAATGAAACAGTGTGTCTCTGAAATCTGGTAACACTCCGCTGCCTGCCTTCTTTTCACAACCTTTTGATAGCCATGTGTTAATTAAAATGCTTCTCTTTTCTCCACTATCTTATTACAAAAAACAACTTAGCAGCAGAAAGGAAATTCAATTTAAGCTTGACATGCCTAGCATAAATCTTTCTTCACCTGCTCAGTTTTTTTAACAACATACAACAATTGTATCAAAAGGAAGGAGGATCCCCCAAATCTTTCAATAATAATTTAGTTTTATCACCTCAATCTACCGAATGATATGAAAAGCCTCCCTAAGATGTTCCATATAGCCAATAAATACTTATGGAGCCATCATGTACGGACTTTGGCTCTTGTAGTATGAAATGCCGCTAACGTTACAATTATGTTCTCAAACGTTAACACAATTTTGATGGCGTCATGTCAGCTTTGAAAGAATGCCTCCACCCTGTTTCTTTAGCAATTGGTTCATTTGTGTACTTTCCTCATTTCTTAATGTATGTACTTAACGTTTCATCCAAAAAAATTGAATCCAATAGCTAATAAATGTTTTACTTTCCCACATGACAACCTTTGTTCAAATGACATTCCTGACCTTAAACTCCCACAGTGACACTACATGTAATTTCTAATATGTAAAGATCGGAGAAAATGCCACTGAGTGACTCAGATGTTACAATCTTGGGCCTGTTGATCTTCTACAGAGCGCTGGCTGAGAGGAGTTGAGAGCAGGATCACTCGACTTATTTCCACAACTAACATTGGCCTATCTAGCCCTGGACTGTTGACTCTGATTAGCAACAGGTATTTAGGATCTCCGGCAGAGAAATACATTTTTCAAGGAGCATAAGGAGAGTTAGATTCAATTGGCACATCCAACAACTCCAAGGAACAGCTGCTCATCTACACACAAAAGGATTAGGTTACATTTCCACTCTACAGATGTCTTCAATTAATAATATCTGTTCAATTGTAAGGTACAGCAGAAGTCACAGTGAAGACCAAAGTCAAGACCACTGTATGAATCAAGTAAATACTGTGATAACAACTGCTTCAAATATTATGTTTCCTCTGTATTTAAAGACCAGTAAATGCTTAATCAGCTAAGTATCTCCAAACTTACGCATCTCTTGGTCCTCCCTGAGAGAGGTCAAAGACCTGCCGTGGATTCAAGTACCACATGAACATCTGGAGAACCTTAGTACCCTGTAAAAGAGCAGGAAAAATATCAACTAGCTTTTACATGCACTTTTGCTCTGAAATGAAGACATAAGTCTCAGTGAATGAGCTTTATTAATTGTTTTGTTTTTTTTAATAAATTTGTATTGAATTATCGAGACATACATATGAACAAACAATAAAAGACAAACATACAACCATGTGGACAAAAGAAACCCAAAACAAACACACAGATAACCCAGTTTACCTCCACCCTACCCCAAACTTGCCATCTTTTTGATTTCTATATCACATTCATCATTTATAACATAAATAAAGTACATTCTCTATGTTTTCCAAAAATCCTAGTTATCCTTACAATTCCGTCAACTCTAGGTCTTTCCTTTTCTCTAAATACATTCATTCATTCTGGACTTAATAACAGTTAATAACTATTAGAAATAATCATCTCTTAATCAATTGCACAGTTCAGCTTACTTTCAATATATTAATTGTTGATCTGCAACTACAGTTATCCAGATTCTTACCTCTCCTTAATACAGGTTACCCTGATTGAAGGTAGCCAACTAAGATTCAGACAAATTTACCCTGGCTAAAATCTCGGTACAGAGATACGGCTGTGCCCCACATTTTCACAGATGGAGTATCAAAACTGAGAGGGGCCCTCATAACTATCTCCTCATGCTATTTGACATTGGGGTTCAGTGATGCAGCATAGTCCTAAGAGAGTCCCTTCTCTATTGTCCAGTCAGGGAAGGAGCCCCAAATTAC
>NW_015174862.1:646233-651209 GCF_001447785.1 Gekko japonicus | reverse complement strand
TACTAATTAGTCCCACATCATTACTGAAGGGATGTGGAGGCTGCTAAAATTACACTCCCAAAGCCTCTCCTCTTTGGCTAGGATGCTAAGACCACTTTGTATTCCCCTCCTAGCAAAAAATAAGCTCAGGCAAAGGAATTGGCTTATTCTGAGGAAAATGCACTGGAAAATGCCAAAATGCCCCATGTAGTCTCAGGCATTGGTCTCCTTTCCCAAAATAAATTAGTTAAGATCCATTTGTTTACTGCTAACTCACAGAATCTTTGCTAATGTGTTCTGTGTCCCATACTCACCTGATTTCCTCCACTTTTGGGATTCACAAATACAAGTAAGGGTTTCATGAGTGGGGAAGAGATGGGTTTTATCACAAATGGCCGGCCTTTGTTTTCCTGAAGGAACAACAACAAAATCATGGAAGAAACTGGTATAAATTTCAAACATCTACAAAATCAGCAACCAAAAACACCCCAACTGTTTTTGTTTTAAGATGTCCAAGGGATCCTATGATCATCACTCCTGAAGTTTTGTTATTTGCATGCATAATATTTTTTATAAAACATGACAAATATGATCAAAAAGCTATATATATGGAGGCTATAACTGTAACATGACTCTTACTTCAAGGGCAGAAGTCACAATGCACCCAGTGCTCCTTAACTAATTACTAATTAAGGTCACATCTTTCAAGCTGTCAGGGGCAGACTCCATGAGGGAGGTACAAACAGTTGTCAAGGGGGATGCAGAATGCCACTGAACGGTGTAATTGGATCAAGGTAGATGGGTGAACAAAGGAGAGACTAGGTGGACAAGGACATTGGTGGGGGGGGGCATTGACAATGGTGTGACATTACTTCCAGAGAAAACCCAGAAATGATCTTATGCCTCTTTAGGAATCACCAGAAACGCTATGGAAAAACCGTAGCATTTTCAGCAGTTCCTAGAGAGAACAGAAATCACTTCTGGGTTTTCCCTGGAAATGATGTCACATCTTTGGCCTGATATCCATTAAAAAAAAAAATTCTCCCACTGCGACTCTAAGCACTGATAAAAAGGAGGATCTGGGAGTGGGGAATCCCCCAGACCTGTGGAGGGGCTATATTAACAGGATTGCATTTCCCCAGTGATTGAAATGGTTTCTGTAGCCACTTCAGTTGAGGCAATAACTCTGCAGTCAATAGATGGACTATTTGTCAGAGCCAGCATGGTATAATGGTTAGAGAGTCAGACTAGGGTCTGAAGAGGCCCAGATTCAAAATTCCTACTCTTTCATGAAAGCTTGCTGGCCAGGCTTCGGCCCATCTCTCTCTCTCTCTCCCCCCCCCCTCCCTCCCTCCCTCAGCCTAACCTAGTTCACTGGCTGGCTGTTATGAGGTATGAGAGGAGGAACCATGGAAGAAGAAGAGGAGGAGGAGGAGGAGGAGGAGGAGGAGGAGATTGGATTTATACCCCGCCCTTCATTTGGAGTTTCAGAGGGGCTTACAAACTCCTTTCCCTTCCCCTCCCCACAACAGACACCCTGTGAGGTAGGTGGGGCTGAGAAAGCTCTTTCAAGAATTGCCCTTTCAAGGACAGCTCTGACAGAACTATGGCTTGCTCAAGGTCATCCAGCAGCTGCAAGTGGAGGCGTGGGGAATCAAACCCGGTTCTCCCAGATTAGAGTCTACACACTTAACCACTACACCAAAGAGAGAAGAATGATGAAAGCTGTTTTGGGTCTCCACTGGGGACAAATGCAGGGTATAAATAAATAGGGAAATGGATACTCTTTAAGGAGGCTCAGCAGACCAGGGAGACCAGACCAGGCTGCAAGCCCATTAACATGGTATAATCTACTCATTTCAGACACTGTCATTGATAAACTCATGAGACTGGATGTATGTTAGTGGGGGTATTATAAGTCTATACCAGGCTTAGAGAAACTGTGCTTGGACCCGGCACACACATTGCAATCAACGCTTTGCTCTTCCCATGAAGAAGACTGATTGTAGTCTGCGGAGAGTCGTAGATTAAGTCGTGCACTGCTGTAGATTTGTTTATCTGCTTTATTTACTATATTTCCACAACACATGCCCACACTGCTCAAAACGATTTACAAGAAAGCCAAGTTATTGATAAACAATAATTATATCTTCCCTCCCCTCCCCTCCTTGCAATTTCCACCATTAGTCCCAGTTGCTGAGTGTTGGCATTCGGTCTTCCTAAACCAGCAGCAGGACAGCAAATGGGAACTGTCAACAGCACCTCCTTCAACTTCTAAAAGTCATCAAGACAGGGCAGTACTTTGTGAACTGTTTGCAGAGCCACAGACACACACACACACACAAATTCAACACTATTTTCAGTCACCTCTGAAGACCTTTTTTTGCTTCCCCACTTCCCCTCTACTGGGAATCCTAAAGCTAATCAAACAATACCATTCGTTCCCTATCGCTTTTCTGTGTATTGTTTGTGTGTGTGTGTGTGCTTGCGAGCCCGGAAGCCATGGTGACTTCTGGTGACCCCAGTGGGGTTCGGCGATTTCAGAGAGGTAGCTTGATGACCTGCCTCTGCGTCCTGGCCCTAGTCTTCCACAGAGGTCCCCCTTCCAAGTACTTGCCAGGGTCGGCCTTGCTTAGCTTCTGAGATCTGATGAGATCGGGCTTGTCTGGGCGATCCAGGTCAGGGCCCCTTTCCCTATTACTTTGACTTGTCAACAAAAAAAAAGTCCTGAACCATTAGTCACCTTCCATCTTACTCTGCACCATAAAGTAAGGTAAAGGTTCCCTTGCTCGAAAGCCAGTCTAATCCGACTCTAGGGTTGTGGGGGTCAACAGTGGGAGGGCTTCTAATGTCCTGGCCCCACTGGTGGACCTCCTGATGGCACTGGTATTTCTGGCCACTGTGTGATACAGAGTGTTGGACTGGATGGGCCTTTGGCCTGATCCAACATTGGCATCTCTTATGTTCTTATGTTCTTATGTGCTCATCTCCGTTTCAAAGCTGAAGAGCCAACGCTGTCCGAAGACATTTCCGTGGTCATGTGGCCGGCACAACTAAACACCAAGGTGCACAGAACGCTGTTACCTTCCCACCGAAGTGGGAATTTCTTGCTTTCAAACTGCAATTTCTTGCTTTCAAACTGCTAGGTTGGCAGGAGCTGGAACTAGAGACGGGAGCTCACTCCGTCATGCGGCACACTCGGGTCTTGAACTGCCGAACTACCGACCTTCCACAGCCTACAGTTCAGCGTCTTAACCACCTGATCCACAGCAGCTCCATAAAGTAGTTCAATACAAATCACCATTCCTTAGGGAATCTTCGGAAATTCTGTAAAGAATCGTCAGCACTCTTTCCCATCAGCTATTCTAAGAATTCTTTGTGAGATGTCCATTACAATGAAAAAGTGGAATAAATGTGTGCCTGTAATACACGTTGGCCTAGAGGGAGGCCGTCTTCACGAATCTCTTAAGAATGAAATTCCAAAGCCCACACATTAAAAGCTTACCTCGTTGCCTCTCTTGCTTGCTTTCCTTTTAAAAGATGTCCTTTTCTTCCTCCTCGTTGAATTTTTTAGGGAATTCTGTTGGGTTTTTTAAAAAGGGGGGGAGGGAGAAGAATGAAAAAAAATTATATGAAAAGAACAACCTCCTAAGGGAAGCCATCCCTATAGGCAACACCTCGCTGACAGTACCTTTGGAGAATGATACACCAGCCGGCACACATGCGCAAAGTTGAAAAGACATGCGTCTCATGCTTTACACTTTTCACACCACCAGCTATGGAGAAAGCCACACACTGAGACCAGACTGGTACTTTCAGAACTGGAGACTTTCCAACGCTGTGAGGGAGAAGGAAACTAGATGCTCCCGTAGACTCACATAACAGCACATTTTGTACCTGCCAACCCTCCCAATTCGGGTAGGAGACACCCGTTATCCTTCCGGGGCTCCAGTCTCCTGCCCAATCGGGTTCGTCTCCTGATGCGGAGACCACCTATATAAAAAGGTTAAGGAGAACAAGATAAAGCAAGCTATGCCTTATGGGACTTTTTTTTCCCAGTCCAAGATGCAGAGATGCTGATGGCATGACCCCAAAACCACGCATGTCCTCATCACATATTATTATATAGATTTTTTTAAGGCTGTTTTACACATTACATTTTTCAAGTGCACACCTAAAAATGTAATATGTGGATGTGGTGAAAGTGTTTTCAAACCCTCTGTCTATACACACTCATTAGAGAGCCAGAACTGGAGGCAAATCGGGATTGAACTGGATGAGATGTTGGAAGTCAGTTATCAGATTGCCATCTCTTTAAACTGCCACAGCTACAAGTAGGTACCAAACTGTAATGGAACCAAAGTGTTGGATAATGGGGCATTAACTTCTTCCTCGTGTCATCTTCCTCGTGTAAATTTCATCCCAATACCAAAGCTGTAGCTTGGGGGGGGGGGGTTACATAAAAGGGAAAGGAACTGAGCATCCTGCCTCCCCCAGTGCTAACATCCTAATCCTTAAACAGAAATCTAAAGGGTTGGATCCTATGACAGTCTTCTGCTAAGTCTTCCTTCAACAGGGAAAGACTTCCTCCAAGGAAGAAGGACTTTTTCTAATGGAAAAAGGCTTCATCTGGTGGATAAAAACCTTTCTTCACTGAAGGAAGACTTGGTGGAAGGGTGTTATAGGACTGGATCCAACCGTCTGTTTCACTGAATCTCACCCAATTTCCATCCCTTCCACTGCTTCCATCCTGAATGGCTTTTGCACGTGCAGATCCCATGATCCACTACAGAGACTTTTTAGTGGTCAAAGGAGACATCTTTTCCCCATTTCCACCAACCCATGAGATCCTTAGCTTGGAGAAACAACGACTGAGGGGAGACATGATTGAGGTTTATAAGATTACGCATGGGATAGAGCAGGTAGAGAAAGAGGTACTTTTCTCCCTTTCTCACAATATAAGAACTCGTGGGCACTCCATGAAATTGCTGAGCGGT
>NW_015174862.1:629695-645955 GCF_001447785.1 Gekko japonicus | reverse complement strand
CTGATGGCACTGGTATTTCTGGCCACTGTGTGACACAAAGTGTTGGACTGGATGGGCCTTTGGCCTGATCCAACATTGGCGTGTCTTATGTTCTTATGATGGCTCTGTAGCTGAGCTGCAAAATTCTCTCCTAGTTTGGGTCTCAACCACCAACCCAAGTTTTCTTGCTGTACAATATGCAAAATGGCCCTTAGAAGCCAGGTATGTGCATGTGTTTGTATAAAAACCAGTATCAAAATGATTTAAAACAAACAGAACCTTCATAAAGCAGAGTTTGATATGCTGCGTATTTCAGCTAGTAGTTTTATTTCCTCACTAAATGCAAACAGCACTTAGAATGCACTGTCTGCTGACAGAAGACATCATATTTATTAACCAACTTAGTAGCAACAGTCCAAACTAGGAAGGATGGATGAGAGGAAGTCAAAGGGGTTTTTGGTTCCTCCTGGGGAAATATGGTGTTCGCTCCCTGACCCCGTCACATTCAATATAGAGAAAAATGAGAATGAACCTTTATTTACTTGGCATTCAAATGAACAATGTAAAAATAACCATAGAAATTCATTTCTGTCTAAGTTGGTGCCCACAAAAGCTTGGGGTCTTAAGTGAACACCTAGCTCACCTGTATGGCTGGGCTGGCCCTAGATGAAAACAGATACAAGCTACGAGTGCCCAACAAGCCACTGAAAACATTATCTTGAAGTCAGGCTTAATGCTGTTGCTGCAGTATAATGGAAATGCCATTGTCCCACAGGTGATAGGTGGCTCTAATCATAGAAATACTGAGCCACAGACTTTACAACTGTACTTCAGCATGAGGCAATGGTACAAGTAAAACTCCAGATGACAATCATTTAAAATATTCTAATCACTCAGATGGGTATAACTGTAGTCACAAAGCTCAGTTTACTTGTTTTAGTTTAAATCATTTTCTAGTAAAAACAATAAAACTCAGGGTCTGATGAGACACTGCTATCTAAATCCTGGAATCCAAGGCCACGCCCTGGTCTTCTGATCTCTTCTCTATCATAAGCAGTCTTCAGTATCTTTGGGTGAAACAGTCATTCTAAATATCTCAGAAAGTAATAGTTTGTAAGAAATCCTGGACAAAAAAGATTAGGACATTTCAGAGAAAAGCTTTGCTTTTCTGGGTCACACAGACCTTGCCAGGAGCCTTGGAGCTTTCAAAGTCAGGCTGACAATGCCACTTCAAATTTAATATTCTCTCAGCATCTTTTCTTGAAGTGTAACATGTGGAGACATGACCCAGCAGGGCATGCGGAGCCATCACCCATTTATCGATTCTTTATTCTTAGACCACTGAAGCTAAAAATATTAAGATAGTTCACAAAAATTCACACCAACTGGGCCAATGCTAGGTCACCTGCCAAGCCCATGACATGGAAGAAGAGCTATCATTGACCAAAGACTTCCAACCCATCCAGTCCCATCAAGAATGGGAGACTGAAGATATTATGGGGGGACAGTAGGGCAATCTCCCATTTTGTGGTTGGATCCAGCCATCCTCCAAGTAGGCTTCCTCCAGCCTAAGGTACCTTCTTCCAACTAGGGTTGCCAGGTCCCTTGGTCAATCTGGTGGGGGGATTTGGGGATGTTCTGGGGGAGGGCAGGGATGCCCCAAGCCCCACCCCCAAGCCATGGCCACATAGGCCTGAATTGCCGCTGGGAAAGGGTCTTTTTGCCATCAGAGCTGTGGCCAGCAAAAGCCCCTCCCACCCCTAAAAGATTTAAAGGGCCCTCCAGCTGGTCGGCAGGCCACATGCTTTCTGCCAAGGGCTGGCCATGGGTGGCCACAGATTGGGGGCAGGGCTTCCCCAGCGGCCAGCTGGTTGGGGTGGATTTGAGCCCCCAGGAGTGAGGGAACCCCTTCCTGGACCTGGGGGCTGGCAACCCTACCTCCAATGGAAGAATCACCTACTACTAAGGCTGGAGGAAAGCTTGAAACCTGAGTCAAAAGGAAAGGTGGGTCTTAAATATTTTAAGTATTTAATAAACAAACAAACTTTGCTCGGTGGAATGGTAGGATAGGGGTAAGGTCCACCCCACAGGAAATAATATAACAGTGACTCTCTCAGCTGTTTAGTTTTGTCTCGCATTATGGGTGTCAGCCCCCCCAAAACTGGTGAGTATGCTGTATATGTGCAAGAGGGTGCTGAGAGGGAATGGAGGAAGAAGTGGCATCGGACTTTCTTAACAGGAGAGCACTGGAGGTCATCTTACCCAAGGCCAAAAGCTAGCCCTGAAGCCAATGTGCCTGGCAAGTTGTTCCATTGGAGAATTCCCCCCCCACACACACATTGGCTGAGTATGCAGACTCTCTAATGATATTCATTAGATTTTGTGGTGCCTTCAAAGGATGGGGCATTAAAAAAGCTCGCTAGCCTGGGACCTATACAGGAGAAGGGTCCTCAGACCTCTGGACCTTTCCCAACCAACATCAACCAACCAATCAAATTGGAAATGAAAGGTTCACAAGCTGATTCTTTATATGGGTAGGCATTAGCTAGGAAACAACTGCTGCCACTGAAGGCTCGCCCCCTGAAAATGGCAAAACACTGTCAGAAGACTGAGGCACCTGCATATGAACACACAAATATCCCAGAGAAAACAGTTTGATTCACATAACCATCTTTTCCCGTATTGGTATTCTATGCAATGTTAATCACAAAGAAATTTCCAGTGAACTCTGATGAACAGAGATGCGGTTTCAGATTTAAGTGTGGAGGGGGGGGGGAGATATTTCAGCAAGGTGGGCTGCATTTTATCAGCTGATCTAAAGTGCCACATTGGAAGACAGTATCACATTATGCAAAAAAAAATGTTATAACAGCAGTTGTTAATGTTATTAATACGGATCACTCCTTTTTCTAAGCAAAGGAATTGGAGACCCAGACATTCATATGGAAAACATAGGCCAAGGTAATTGTGTGTAAGAGATCTGCAAACGCAAATGGTTTGGAAGGTTGGACTCCCTGCACAGCAGATATCGAAGCGCCTCATTCATAATTTCCCACCTGAAAGAAGTAAATTCCACCTCCGCTTGAAGAGCCTCATTTCCCCAGCTGCTCTGTCCAATGCCGACCACCCATCCTAAGTTTTCCATTTGCTGAACTTTGTCCCAGGCGGAGAAATACCAGGAAAGCAGGGAAGGGAGGCTGCTTTGAAAAAGACTCCATTATCAAACTCTATTTCCAAGGCTGGCCTGCCTCACGCTGACTTGCCTTGAGGCAAGCTGGGGCCATTACAACAGTGTGCCTACCTGTGGATCAGCCTGCCTGCCTGCCCGCCTGCCATTATGGCTTCTGAAAATGATTTAATGGAGTGGAATGCGGAAGGGGGGCTGCAGGCGGCATCAGAAAGATCAGAGGGCTTGACAAGGGCCCCGGAGGCTTTGCGCTCTCACTTTCGACCATAATCAGTAAATGGAACAAGCAATTTGGCCAGGGATGCAGCTGTGCCTGAGAAGAATAGCATGTAATCTGAGACACAGAAAGAGGCAGGGTAGAAGCTGAAGGTTAGCATTCCCAGCATGGGAAACCATTTGCACCCAGCTCTGCAATTAAAGTCCAGACTCAGCTCCTTCTAGGCCTGCTGCCTTTCTCTCACGGCCACGACAGGGAAAGGGGTTGGCCTCTCTTGCTGCTGCATTCCCATCATTTCACACGAAACACCCTTGAGGATGACGCATAGAACTGAAGCTGCACAGCAGAGAGGCAACAGCAGCTTTCCTCCGACCTCTCTGGAGCTTAATTTTCCCCCCAGTGCCTCAGAATCAGTCCAAGGCTGAGATCAGGAAAGTGTTCAGGGGTATTCAAGGGCCCTCTGAACATTCACAGAGTGCCCTTCTTCTGAATAAGCCCAGTACGGCCTCTCAAACGTACATGAGGCTTCTAGGACAGGTGACATGGCCTGGACCAAAGTGCATAGGGTCCATGGACAGACCAGAGGTGCCGAACAGGCAGAGTCCTCCTTGCAAAATGCACATCAGGCCATCGGTTATGAAATAACGGGATACAGCCCAACTCTCACCCGAGCATGCAATAGATATGGGAATTCTCCAGAGCTAATTTAAGATAGACACAGCAGTAGCCAAAGCCAGTTCACAGTAGGGTTGCCACCAGTGTTCCCTCTAAGCTGAGTCAGTGTGAGCTAGCTCACAGTTTCTCAGCCTCCGGCTCACACATTTTTGTCTTAGCTCAGGAAGGATGGCTCCAGGGCAAACTCATTTATGCAGTAGCCAAATCGCTCGCTCACAACTTTAATGCCAGGAGCTCACAAAGTAGAATTTTTGCTCATAAGACTCCACAGCTTAGAGGGAGCATTGGTTGCTACCCCCTACCCAGGTGGGGGTCCCCTGCCACCAATCAGCTGGCCAGCGGGGGGACTTATTAGAAGAAAGACGAAGGCCCAGGCCACCTTGCTGGCATCACATGGGAAATGATATCATCACACCAGCAACTTCTGGGTGATGCTCCAGTATTAGAGTAAAAGCTCTATGGTAGAAGCCACTTTTACCATGGAGATTTTGCCCACATACGAGAGCATCGCCCAGAAGTTGCTGGTGTGATGATGTCACTTCCTGTATGATGCCAGCTACATAGCCTAGGCCTTCCTAATTCACAGACTACTCTCATAATAACAGAACGTATGCAGCCAACCGTTTGTTGCTCTGGTATTCCCCCCAAAAAGACAAGGATACAGAACTGACTTCTGAGTCCAATCCCATTCTATCCCAATTTAGACAAGAGGGAAAAGGAGGTGAAAACCAGCAGTCAACATATGCCACTGGTGGTTGGGTATCACAGCCAGTACTCGGTTGCCATCATTCAGGACTCAAGACAAGCAGTACAAAGGTGTTGCTTCTGTTCATTCCCTCTTTAAGCAAATGTGCCAATTAAAACCACTTCTGAATCACTGATGTGGTAGGCAAGTCTCACTGGGACTGGTGGGACAATATGAGGAGTACAGAGAGAACTGAAGGTCTCTCTACATGATATGCGGAAGCGTAGCTGTTAACCAGTCATGTCTTCTCCATCTCTCTCTCTCTCCAGTAATTATTGGTAAAAGAGAAACATGACATCATCACGTCCCACAGTTCCCTGCCCCTTGCGGCAGCAGCTACTGAAGGAAAGGGGCAAGGAAATTGTAGACACAATGACATCACATCAGGGGTCATTTCCTGCAGGAGCGCACAGGAGCGGAGCTCCGGCAGTAAGGAGCCCAGGGGGTGGGCACATGCAGCAAGCCCCGCCCCCTGCTCCTAGCAATTCAAAGTCAGGCCACAAGGAGCAAGAAGCAACCAGGTAAGTTGCAGAGCACCCCCCCAGCCCGCCTTCAGGTACAAGCTCTCCCGCCTCTGTGAATGCAGATCTCCATGTGTGTGTTTGTCCCCCCCCCCAATAGCTGCCAATCCAGAACAGCCCAGTGGCACCTTTAAGACCAAGTTTTATTCAGGTACAAGCTCTCCCTCCTCTGTGAGGGCAGATATGCGTGCCCCCCCCCAATAGCTAGCCATCCAAAACAGTCCAGTGGAGCCTGAGCAGTGGGTGTTGCCTTCTGACACACTTCCGGTGATGTCAGGGGGTGTGGCATATGCAAACAAGTTATGCTAATGAATTATGCTAATGAGCTCCTGCACCTCTTTTTCTACGAAATGACCCATGCATCACATCACTAACAAAAGCAACAGTGAATGCCTTTGGCTTTGGATGAGTCAGAAAATAGAAATATAACAAGTGATCAACAATACTAAGACTTTAATTCTGTGTTATGTAGTCTCCACAGTCATGGATTACACACAGTCAGCTAGAGCTAAGTTTGTAAAGGCCAAGGGATGGTGGTTAACTTGTTTATTGTTTATTTACTTATTAGGAGATATATACACTATCTTTTCAGAGTCCTGCTCTTATCCAAGAGTGCAACTTTAGGCAAAGCTACATCCCTTTAAGTCCACTGAAGTCAATGGGTTAAGACGCAAATGGGATTGTGCCATGAAACAATCTACCAAAATTCTAGTGAAACTGCATATAAGTTGAATGGTCATTTAAACTGACTCTTCTGAATAACGAACTATCCTCATTCAAAAATCGAAGGACTACGGATTGACCAAAAAAGATTAAACATGGCCATTGGTCCAACCCCCACCCTCTTTTTTTTAGATTTAAAGACTGGAAAAATATGTATTTGAATAAATATGAATGAATATATGCAAAAGAGATCTGTACTTCAAAGTACCCAAAGAGGCTTTGGGGGTACATGTGAAATTTACCAGTGATCAGATCATCCATTTGAATAAATATGAATGAATATATGCAAAAGAGATCTGTACTTCAAGTACCCAAAGAGGCTTTGAGGGTACATGTGAAATTTACTAGTGATCAGATCATCACTTCCCAGAGAGTGCTCAGCTCTTAAAGATTACATGCAGATCCAGTCACCGCAGATCCTGGAAGCCACACTGGGACCACATTATTTGCTGTTGAGGCACGTTGGCAGATGTTTTTAATGATATGATGATGATTTTATGGATTTTCAACTGAGGTCCCGGTCACACTGGCCAGAGAATGCGGGGGGGAGGCGTGGCTTTTCGCTCCGCCGCACTTGTGGCCCAGCCGAACGTGATCAGACGCGAAGGCAGGGAATTGGGGGTAGCATTTTGTCGGTGCACGTTTCCGGCGCGCTTCATGCGGCGCTGGAGCAATCAGACGGAGGGCGTCCGTCTGTGGCCCGTCGCAAGCGGATAATACTGGTGTTTCTGCACTAGCTTTGAACTACGAATTTTCGGCAGGATGCGATGGCTTGCCAACGGGTGCGCGATGCTTGCCAGATGTGCTGGTGTGATTGTGCCCATTAAATCCGCCCAGCATCCGTGAGTATCCCGCGGCACCTTCTGTGTATGATCGGAGCCTGAGTATTGTAATATGTTTTTAATATTGTAAATCTGCATTAACTGCAGGTACATATATGTTGTTACCCGCCCTGAGCTTACAACATGGGGAGGGAGGGCTATAAGTCTAATGAAATAAATAAATAAATACCATTCCACATGTGTGTAGCTCCTCCAGCCACAGATGACATAGTGGATATAGTAAGCAATGTAAAAATCTCACCTTTATATTGGCTGCTCAAAAGAGAGGCAGGGACTTCTCAACATATGAAACTGACTACCAATGTATATACCACAAAGCAGAGGCAGAAGTGTGGTAAAATTCTACTTACCTCTTGGCACCATAAAGATACAGACAACTGGCTTACCAAGAGATTACACTGCTAGTGTAGTAAATTATCACTTAAGAATCATCATCTACATGTACCCTTTGGCTACCGAGTATTTGAAAATGTCATTGCTGAGTGCCCCTAAAAAAAGTTCCAAGAAAGAACAATACAGAATCTGGCATACAGGCTCCAGTACAGATTCAAAAGAAAACCAGGTATTCGTTCTATTTATTTTCTGAGTTTCTACTTCAAAAGCCACTGCAAATGTCCCTATCTCCCAAAATTCATGGACAGGTAAACAGATTACCACGCAAGTAAGCTTCATAGGATTTAGGACAAGAACTAAGGACCTCTTGGATCACGAGACTTCTGTGATCATGACTGGTAAGGGACTCTCAATACTGGTATCACTGCCAGACAGGTCTCTGGAGCAGACAATCCTCTTGATTGGGCAAACCCAGTTTACATGAATGCTTCTTATACAAACCCAAATAAATGCTTCTTATAGAAGCCCAAATAGGAAAAATGGGGCTGCCAACTCTTAAACCAAAAAAAAAATGGGATTGCTTTGTTATGGAATGCTTATCAGACAGATTATTACAATCAGAACTTGATAATTACTGTTCCAGATTTGTGGAACAGTGGTCCCCATTCTTAGATTTTATGGCACAAACATGTCTTCTGCCTTACAACCCATACCTTATGTGTGATACCCTATTTTAGTTTTAATGCTCACTTATTTTTTACCTATTGAACATATGTAGAACAGTCAGTTGCATTCAGCTTCTCCTAATATAAAACTTGATTGTTTGCTTCTATGCTTAGGTTTGTAATTTTTATGAACGTTTATCAGATGTCAATGCTATTGTATTGTATTGATGTCAGTGCTATTGTATTGTACTGAAATTGTTAAAATTAATAAAAATTATAAATTAAAAAAACAAAAACAAAAAAGCTCCTATTCCTGTGATGAAGGGAAGCATTGTGTAAGTCAATGTTCCCTCTAAGCTGTGGAGTCTTGTGAGTAAAGTTCTACTTTGTGAGCTACTGTGAAACAGTACTGTGAACAGTACTGTGAGCTACTGTGAAAAACAGTGAGCTAGCTCACACTAACTCAGCTTAGAGGGAACATTGGTAAGGATGCAAGAAAAAAGCCGCACAATTTGCTGAAATCTCCGTGCTACAATAAAGGAACTGGGACTTTCTTCGAGTTTGCATTTTAAAAGACTCATTACAAAATTCTGTAACCTAAAACAGATATAAAAATTAATGTGAAAACAGTTAAAAGAGAAAAAAGGAAGAATGGCCATTGAATTGATTTACTTAAAACATTTATATGCCCACCTTTCTCCTGACACAAGTTTATTGAATGCTACAAGTTGTTTAATGGAGTTTTTACCTATTCCTGACCAAAGACTGCAGAAACAGCTCTCATCTTTATGTCTATGATGACTGGCTTCCCTGCCTTCCCTCGGGTTGCTTCCTGTCTACATCTTTAAAAACTGCAAGACAGTTGGAAAGGATGCATTTGCTCCATCACCTGCCCCCCATTCCTATACTGGTCCCTTTGCCCATCCTCTTCCCTTTGGGGTAAAATGAGACTTCCTGTTTATTCCAGTAAGTAGGGGAGATGACAAGTAAAGAATAGAGACACCAGATGCTCAGAGGATACATTTTTTCACCACTGCTCAGAATGTTCAACATATATGCAGGATCTCCAGGCTGTAATCTGGCAATTTTAAATTCTCCTTTTACTTCCCTCAACTAATATTCACCTTCCAGAATCCACGGTTGCTTTTGAACAACTGAAGTCCACAGATCAGGTCCTCCAAAATCCCAACAGGACCATAAAAGAATACTTACAAAGGAGAAACATGGAAAGCACCATTTCTTTAAGCTTCAAATGTCTTTATCTTGCAATCTTAACTAAACGTTCCCAGAGCAGCTACAATGATTTTTAGTATAGCTGGAAGTGGGTGGTGTGAAAAAAGGGGGAAGTGACGCATACCTTCCTGAAGGAACCTCAGGAGTTTAAGCCAAGCTTTCTCTGAGCCGACCAACAGTGTCAAAACAGACATTGGCATGCAGTTACCTGAGGTTTCTTCACCTTAATGATCCAGGTGGGAGGTACGATTACAGCCGCATGAGCCCCTAGAGAACATGGCTCCTCAATGTGCTGCAGCATGAAGCAGGTGACCTTATTGTGAAACTTGAGGAAGGAAAAAAATAGAGGCATTAGTGAGAGACCACAGAAGGAACATGTACAGGGTGCGAGGAAATAACCCCCAAACCATACAACAGGAGGAACACATAAATCTGCCATTTATCAGATTCAGTATTGACTGCTTTTATCGGTGGTAGCTCTCCAGGGTCTCAGAAAGAGAACTTTCACAACAGGTAGAAGTCTTTTAGATGTCGTTCACCAGGGGACAGTAAAAAAAAATACTTTGGTTCTGCTTTCCTATACCTATGCAAATGCAGCAACTGAGAAACATCATGTATTTCTTCCTCTCGGCATTGCCCTGAATATTATGACTTGCTAGTTTGCTGTATTACAAACCTAAATTTATTTCCTTGTTTTGCAGTGACCAATTATCATAAGCAAATACACAGATGCTACATATTTTAGCAGGGGTAAGAAGGAGACGATTGAAGTCAACTGTTTTAATGAAGGCCCAACAAGCCAGTTTGGTGTAGTGGTTAAGCATGCAGACTCTAATCTGGGAGAACCAGGTTTGATTCCCCACTCCTTCACATGCAGCTGCTGGTGTGACCTTGGGTCAGTCATAAATTCTTTCAGAGCTGTTCTATCAAGGGCAGTTCTCGATAGAGATCTCTCAGCCTACGGTTGCCAGCTTCCAGGTGGGGCCTGGGGATCTCCTGCTTTTACAACTGATCTCCAGCTGCCAGAGATCAGCTCCTCTGGAGAAAATGGCTGCTCTGAAGGGTGGACTGTATGGCACTGTACCATGCTGAGGCCCCTCCCCTCCCCAAACCCCACCCTCTCCTGGCTCCACCCCCAAAGTCTCCAGGTATTTTCCAACCCAGACTTGGCAACCCTATCTCAGCCCCATCTACTTCACAGGGTGTCTGTGGGGAGGAGAAGAGAAAGGAGATTGTAAGCCACTCTGAGACTCCTTCAGGTAGTGAAGGAAGGGGTATCTATTCTTCTTCTTCTTCTTCTTCTAGACCAGGGGTGTCAAACCTAAGGCCCCAGACTGAAAGCGGCCCACCCAGGGCTTTAATCAGGCCCATGGCTCTATTTTCCACCACCACCCCAGCCTGTCCTCGCCCTTCCAATGAAGATAGGGGCTACCGAACTTCCCATCTGGCTGGGCCTTGTCTTCACAGTTTCTCCTCCAGCAGGAAGCTCCTCTGGGCTAAAGCACAAAAAAAGTTGCAAAGAAAATGCAGAATGGATTTTCCTTTAAGGTCTCTAGGCCCAGATAGACTACTCTGGGACTAGAATGGCAGTCCCAAGGGTGGAATGATGGTCCCTGGGAATAGCAGCTGCATTCTGGGAATGGAATTCCACTCTTCAGGCTGTCATTTCAGTCCCAGAGTAGTCTGTCTGGGCCCAGAAACCTTAATGGAAAATCCATTCCACATTTTCTTTGCAACTTTTTTTCAGCTGCAATGTATTCCAATGAAGTGGAGTTTCAGTTTCCAGTGTTTGTATGCCAGTTGAATTTGTCTGCTTGCAAAAAAAGGGCTGATGTTTTGAGCCAGCTTGCCTCTGCTGAATGGACCTGAGAATAGGTGCCTGAATAAGTACTCTAACCTGGGAACCCACAGCCAAAGGGGGACATTACACTGGAGAGCCACTGCCGCTCTGAGTAGACCGGGGGGGGGGGCTTGCAATGCCCAGCCATTTCATGTTTTCCTAGGTTCAGAGCATTCTATATTTTTAGTTTTTATTTTTAGTTTCTGCTGTGATCCTTGTGCTTCCTCTTGAAGTTTTATTTAAAAAATTGCATTGCCAAATCCCACTATCCCCCACCTTTAAATTTTAGGTAGGCATCTTGGAGGGGGGGAAGGTTTGGGAAGTGTCAGTTGTTAAAGACTATTAAATAAAATACAGCAAGAGTGTTACTGTTTTAAGCATGTTTGTATTTTAAGCTTAAAAAACACTTTAGTTGTGTTTGTCGGTGTCCTTGATAAAGTTAATATCTTCGCTTGCTGGAGAGCTGATGCCTGATTGGACACTGAGACTATTTAAGCAAGCCTTCTTGGAATGCAAAACAAAGTTTGCATTAGAAGTCCAAGCTGTTTGTACAACAGAGTCATCATCTGTGGGGGGGGGGGGTGAATGTGTACGTGAAGTGCCATCAAGTAGCTTCTGAATATCTTCGCTACCTGGCATTACATTTTATGACACACATGGCCTGGCCTGACAAAGTCCTATTTATATTAGATCCAGCCCTTGTAACAAATGAGTTTGACACCCCTGGTCTACACAGATGCATCCCAAGAGATGTTGGGAACAAATGATTGCCAGATCTGGGTTGGGAAACACCTGGAGATTTTGGGGGTGGAGCCTGAGGTGGGCAGGGTTTGGAATTCAGTGGAGTATAATGCCATAGAGTCCATCCTTCCAAAGTGGCCATTTTCTCCAGGTGAACTGATCTCTGTTGGCTGGAGATCAGTTATGATAGCAGGAGATCTCCAGCTACCATCTGGAGGTTGGCAACCCTGTGGGAACCCGACTTGCCAATGTCTTCCTGTGTTAAAAACAGAACTTGAAATAAAGCCAATTGCTTACAATTTAATGTATATAGTGGAATTTTAACCCCACTTCCCCCACAGAGAATCAACATGGTAGCTTAGAATAAATATTACATCATGCCAAAAATGCAAAAGCGTTTGTTGTGAATTAATTCTTTTGAAGCCTTGTTCTTCTAGTGGATCAATATAACTGCTCCTTTCTAATACTCCGCTGCCAGGTTTTTCGCCTGCTGTTTTGGAAATGACTTTCTCCCAGCCTTTAAAATGAGATTTCAGATCATAAGGAAAAAAAGCTGCTTTATTAGAATTAAAGGTTCAAAACAAGGAAGGTGGTATTTCACTTGTCCTCGGTATGCTTGCCAAAAAGTGACTGACTCCTAAACAAAAGAGTCCCTATCTCCCCTGCTCACACTAAAAGGACTGGCATCCTAGATTAAGTCTTCTCTCAAGTCTCAGGCAGATGAGGCAAAGGAGGCCCTTCTTGTTCTTTCCACAAAGTGTGAATCACAGGCTAACATGGCCTCAATTGACCATACAAGGAATGGAACAAGGATTTAAACCCTTCAGTCACCACCTGGTTTTGCTCCCTGCTTTTTATAATTTGTTTTAGCATCGAGCTTAGCATATTAAAGGGAGCAATGTTTGTTAGTAAAAAGTGTGGTGCTACTTTTCTCCTTTAAAATGCTAACAGAATGAAGGCACTTTCAAACAGAGAAACTGAATCCAGACTGAAAGATGACCAGCATGCATTACTTCCCTGCACTGCCCTGAGGCAAACTGAGGATACACAAACTTCCACTTTGCATTTTATGGATGGGCTAAGATGTATGATCTTCATTTCATCAGTTTGAGCCCTCAGCCAGTTAATCAGCATTCAAGAGAACAAGATTGTTGGGGAAAGGAGCAGACAAGGTAGATTGTGGATACAAGATACGACCTTGTGGAACTAAAGCCAAACACCCCAAGTCAAGTGGATAAAATGCCACCTCCCTTCGGTAAAAGCCACTTACCGCCTGCTTGCACCATGAACAGCTGATGGCCACAATCTCTTTACTGTGAAAGGAGAATTTTTGCTGAAACCCCTGTGATGACAAGAAGAGTTTGGAGAGAAGGGGTTAACCTGCCCTTTGGCAAAGCTGTCAAATTAACAACCACAAAGCACAAAAAAAAGTTTGATTCCTTCTATGTCTCCCTCCAACTTGAAATAGACTAATTCACATCAACCACACTCTGTGTGACTGACTCCATATTTTTAGCAGTAGGTCTGAGCACTGCAGCCACTGCTTCTGAACTGCACATCGGTTAAGTGCATTTTGCAGAGGGGAAACAAAAGTGTGTGAGCAGGTGTGCTTAACCACTCGCCTCTCTTTTTCCTCTGTGGGTCTTATCAGCATTTTCAAACATATGTGTATTACAATAACTAGGGGGAAAGAATGTTAAGAACCTTCTACTTCTCCCCTGCAATCTCTCCCATACTTCCCTTTGCGGGGGAAAGGCAGAGGCCAGGGTTCCCAGACTAGTCTTGGCCACTCAAAGTGCAAATCATCCCTTTGACTCTCCCCTTATTACCAGAGGAATGCAACAAGAAAGCAATTCATCTTATCACAGCATCTTCACCCACGTCCATCAATACACTCTAAAACATTTGCAGTGAGCTACCGAACTTGTTAATTTGCGTTAACAGGCTCTGATTTAATCAGCTCCATCTAGCTTTCCAGCTCTCTCCTCTCTTAGACTCTCTTAGCAATCCAGCCATACTTGTGCAACCTTGAGGTCAGATTACCACAACACTCTTTACATTGGACTACTCTTGAAGACAGTCCTCCCTGCTTGTGAGGAGGGTAGGATAGAAATCAGATCAATCAATCAAACTGCAGATGGTCCAGAATTCAGCAGCTGGATTATTGTCAGGGGGTAGCTGATGGAAACATGTTACTCATTTTGAAACTGCTATACTGGCTGCCAGTTTGTTTCTGAGTTCAATTCAACATGCTGATTATGAACTTTAATACTCTTCACGTATGTGAAGGATTTTCTCTTCCTGCACTATGTGCAGTCCTCAGGCTGCCACCTCTGGCTCTTCCCCTCTGTATGATGCCCCCCCTTGGACCAAAGTCCGGGCCCTTTCCCTCATGCTCCCACTGTATGGAATCTGCTTCCTGGAAAGGTGAAGGAAGCCCCTCACTGGAGATCTTCAGGAGGCACTGCAAGGCTTGCCTCTTTGCCTGGGCTTGTAATTGAGTATGAACAGCAGGCACCTCAGAGGGAGGGAAGCATTTGGGGGCTTTATAAATTCTATTTGGTTTTAATTTGCAGTGTCTTAATGTGTTCTATAAGCTGCATTCAGCCTAAAGGAAAAACGTGGCATAAATGTTTTAAACAATCGATCGATCAATAAACAAACTATACTTTTGTTATATAGGCTGTTGGGATGAGTCAAAACACACAGCATTAGAATCCTGTGATTTCCATGTACGTGTGTGTGTGTTTGTGTCTATGTGCGACTGAGAGAGAAACTATATGGCCTAGTGCAGGGATAAACAAGTTTCATGGATAGGGTCCATTAGAGCATATCATCATCATCATCATCATCATCATCATAATTTATATCCTGCTCCCTCACCTTGAATGGGACTTGGGGCAGCTAACAGCATATAAAATACACCCAATAAAAACAATACAAAACATACAATAAATAAATTTTAAAAATATAAAATGATTAAAAACCTATCCTCATTAAAATCTATCTACTATCAAGCAGGGTAGGGTGCATGGATGGTGAAGACACAGCTGAGGCATACTGGCTACCTAGTGGATCACTAGGGATGGGCACAAACCAGAAAAAAATTAGGTTCGTGTCAGTTCATGGTTCGTGGCCGAACCATGAACTGAACCCTGAATCAAACCCCAAACCAGGAGGTTTGTTCATGAATCAAACCAGTTCATGGTTTGTGGCCCCGCAAACCCCGTAGAAAGGGACCACAGTAATTTTCAATGGGGTTTACTGAAAGCCCGGAAAACAGCTGAGCGGCAGGGAGGCACTCCCAGCCACTCAGCTGTTTCTCTTCCTTATGCAGTCCCTTTAAAGAAACTGCACAAGAAACCCCCCCCCCCAACAGCTGTGAGGCAGGGAAGCGCTCACAGTCACTCAGCTGTTTCATTTTCTTGTGCAGTCTTTTTAAAGGAACTGCACAAGTAAGCCTGAAAAACAGCTGAGTGGCATGGAGGTGCTCCCCATGTCTCAGCTGCTTTTGTGGCTTTTGCAGGGAACAGAAAAGCAGGGGTTTAAAGATTCCCTTTAAACCCCTGCTTTCTGCTTTATCCACAAACTGCCGCAAACTGCTTTGAAAGTTTGCGGAAGTTCATGATGGTAGACCTGTCATCATGACCTTCGGTTCGCAAACCGCAAACTGGGCAAAATTTATCACAAATTTTGCTTCATGGTTCAGTTTATGCCCATCCCTATGGATCACAATCATCCAAAGCCACCTGAAAAAAGAGCAGCCTTGCATGCCATGTTGAACCTACAGAGGTCCTGCAAGGCATGCACCTCTTCAGGCAGCTGGTTCCACAGGACGGTGGCCACATGATGGCATATCATTGTTAGCTTAAAGCAGGGGTCCCCAGTATGAGCACCATGGTGCCTGCCTATATCTTTCCTGTTGCCTGCGAAGTGTTTTTAGACAGTAGGCAGGGCCAGGTAGGGCTGTTGCCCAGCAAGCCTACTGATTGGCTCTTGGAGAGATGATTTGCTGTTCAGATATTTTTAAAGATTGCTATGTTACCAGCAGCCACCACAATACGAGGATCTTAACTGTGTGACTGAAAGTAAGCTGTGGTGGCCATTTTGTGCCTGCACCCACCAGGCTATGCCAGAATTCTAAAGCTTAGCCCTAAGAGTCTGGCCTGCAGATTTGCAATTAGAAATGTTCATATTATTCAAGTGTATTAAAAAACAGGGCCATCTGAATTACAGCCACAGATGGGAGTGATGACCCCCTACAGAAATGATGTTTGCAGTTTATCCAGGCACTACATTACAATCCTCCTTTATTGCTTTCATTTAGCAGCTGCTTCATCTCAACGACCATCTCCTTTATCCTGAGAAGAAAAGAGGAAGGTTTCAAAGCAATGACATTCACAACAAGCAGTGAAAAGTAACTAAGGGGTTGGCCATGAAGAAGCTCTTGGCTGCTTCCTTTGTTACTTAGCATAATGTGTTTGCAGTTTCTAAAGAGAGGCTTTCTTTGTCTACATAAACAGAGACACTCATAATCTCCATGATTATCTGATGAATGG
>NW_015174862.1:607468-629657 GCF_001447785.1 Gekko japonicus | reverse complement strand
TCCATTTGCCCCCCCCTCTATAGAGACAGGGCAGCCCCAGCCCCAGATAGATGAAGAAGTCCGGAAGGCTTTGGTTATTGCACCTCTAAGAAGACGAACACCACTTCTAAGTCCATTTACTTGGAAGACTGTTACTATGTTTAAGGCTCTACTGTTGTTCTCAAAGGGCCTCCTCTGCTGTACTCGACCTCCCATACTTCACAGGAACCACAACCTATACATGCACGAACAGAAGAGGGGAAAGCTTTGATGGCAAGGGCATTGAAAGCAAGACCAGAACCAGAAGCATGTAGAAATACTTATAGCCACAATGAAAGCTGCTCCCCAAAGAGATGGACAAACATGATGTCATGGGAGAAAGCTTCCACAGGATAAGAAGCATTGAAATAACTGAACCAGGTTGGTGTTCCAGCAGCAGGTATGTACCTCTGGTGTGACCATTCACAAATTCCTGTCAGGATTGCCTCCATCTACCCAGCAAGCCTCTCCCCAGCAGCATCAGGTTTCTTCTTGGATCTGGAGCAGGGGATTTGGAGTCCGCTGCTTTAAGACCTGGAACATTGTTGTATGGAAACCAAGTAGACGTGCTACACCAGATTGGAGGGGTCTAGAAGGCTGTCTTCCAGACTTCTTGGTTTATCTGACGCTGGAGCTGCCCTGTCTCTATAGAAGCGGGTGCATATGGAGCTGCTGCTGGTGGCATCTATTGCAATCCCTGGTCATTGCTCTCACCTGCAGAGTATCTACTGCATGGAGTCCCACAATGCGAACTTGAGCAGAACATCTCAGCTGCATTATTGGTCACCTGGACAAAGCACAGCCCTGTCCTATCATTTTCTACAGCCCTGCCATCAGTATCTCTCTGTTCCTCCCACATTTGCCCACGTAGCTCCTATGTAGTACAAAAATCAGCATGGTGGGTGTGATCCAAGAATTAACAGCAACAACTCACCTTGGCCTGCCGGCTACATGTTTTTTTATTTGTTTGTTTGTTTATGGGAAGGAAGTCAAATACTGCCCTGCAGACATATACAGCCACTGTCAACAAGATTCACTGGCCTTTGGTGTGACATGAAGAATCTTTTTGACAATACCATTTGCAATACAAACAGACCCACAGAACAGTAAATACGTCTTGAACGCATAAAGCGAGGCTGGAAAGCCCCACACTTCTAACGTTTTGCAGAATGCGTAAAACAAAATTGTTCAGGAGGGCATTTTCGTAAAGGGAATAGGGATGTAATAAAACACAGTTCTGCAAGAAAGATGCTTTCTCATTAGGTAATAAGGTATTTCATTTAATTGACTGTGATCTTTTTAGACCCCCCCCCCCCCCTTTAATCTGTGTCATTTACTGGATGTATTATACTGCTTGGGCTTCTCTAATTGCGAATCAAGTTTATTAGATCATTGTTCTCTAATTGTAAAATCCAGTTCATGTGACATATTACAGCGTTTCTATTTCATTGTCCCTTAATCTGTGTAATCCAGTTTTACTTTGTTGTACGTTGTATGTATTGTACCATCTTTTGCATTGTCTCTTAAAACCATAATCCGCCTTGACTCTCAGTCTGAAAGGTGGCTGAGAAATTAAGAAGCAAATACATACATGCAAGCATGTATACGACAGTCTTCATCTAGTAAGGTTCACACATTTATCCAGTAATATTCATTGTGCTTTCCAAAATTGCAGGAGCTTTTCCTTCCTAGCCAGGCCATTTAAAGATGCCTGAACTGAAAGTAATAATTATTCAAACTAGGACTTTTATGCATGCAAAGCGTACACTCCATCATCATCCTACAGACTCTGCCAGTCCTCCCCAGCTTGTCATTAGCATATTCCTGTAGGGGACATTTTAAAAGGAGCTAGGACCGAAAAACCTTGTGGGTTTTCTTTGTGGGGGTTGAATTCGGTGAAGGGCCAAGTTTCAAGAATTGCATAAATGATATAATTGGTACATGTTTAAAGATAAGAGGGCTTGGGGTTGTTTTTTTAAAAAAAGAAGAAAAATGGGGGAAATGGTAAAATTATCTCGCTTCAGAGTAATAATTCAAAATAGGCAGAGAGGATTGGATGACGTGCAAGGAAAAGATGCTGCTTGGAGATAATTGGACTCTTATTCTCTTCTCTCCTTGCAAATTGATTTTTCAATTTGCTAAATCTGAGAACTAGGGCGAGAAATGAATATTAAAGGTGAACTGAATGCTTAAGCTGTTTTTGCAAAGTCCCACATTAATAACATTTGTGACGATCGTATGGCTCAATTGCTCTCAAGGGTGGAAGTTTTATTACAGCTTCTGGATCTTAAGATGGAGAGCACTCGGGTAATTTTATCATCTCGTCATGAGGAATGATAGGGCAAGCAGTACACTTCCATCCCACAACACCAGCGTTGGAGTCTATCCCTCCAATTAATGCAGAACTGGGCACATAGAAGTGGGGAGAGTGGGTACAGCTCCATGGTTAGGGGCACAGGTGCACCTATAGCAGGACTGAGACCCTTGGCTGGCCTCGGTGGTATCTAGTGCCTCAGCCTCAACTACTGCCTGCTGGAGAGCTGATGCCTGATTGGACACTGAGACTACTTAAGCACGCCTTCTTGGAATGCAAAACAAAGTCTGCATTAGAAGTCCAAGCTGTTTGCACTACAGAGTCATCTGTGGGGGGGTGCGTATGTGTACGTGAAGTGCCATCAAGTCGCTTCTGATTTATGGGGACCCTATGAATTAATGATAACTGAGGGCCCTCATGGCTTCCTTTATTGAGTCAATCCATCTGAGGCTGGGTCTTCCTCTTTTCCTGCTGCCTCCAACTTTTCCTAGCATGATTGTCTTTTCCAGTGACTCTTGGATTCTCGTAATGTGACCAAAGTACAATTGCCTCAGTTTGGCCATTTTGGCTTCTGGGGAGAGTTCAGGCTTGATTTAGGGTTGCCATCCCCCCAATGGGGCCAGCTGATCCCCCGATTTCGGGGCCCTCAATCCGCCACTGGCCAGCTGGCCAGCAGAGGAAGCCCCACCCCCAAACAGCAGTGTCCCTGACTCAATAACATCAGTGATGGTGACACCATCATGCTGGGGCTGTCGTGCAGTGACACTCTAGCATTTGAGGGGAAACTCTATGGTTACCCGATGAGGAGCCGGGAGCCCCCCAACGCAGTTAAGGAGAGATCTGGCAACCCTAGCTTGATTTGATCTAGAACCCACTTATCCGTCTGTGTAGGTCACCATGCAATTTTCTCTTTCTCTAGTTCTATATCCCAACTTCTTCTACAGAACCCTATCTGACTTGCTCCACTTCCTGTGTGGAACCCTCTAGAGGGGAGGGGCATGCTGAGACCACCCACCACTCACAACATGAACACTCAGAAATGCTCTTTATGCATTGGACTGTGCTGAACATTTCAGTGGAGAGAGGGCCTTGGGAGATTTTTGCAGATCCCCTCCCCTTCCCATGCTGTTCCTGGGGGGTCGTGAGTCTTCCAGAAGCAGTATTTCAGGAGGCATTTTGGAATGCAGTGGGAGGGTAAGGGGAGGAAGTGGTCCTGTGCTTAAGAGAATTCTTCCATCATTGGTAATATTTGGCAAGATCCAAGGCTGTATTTGACAGGGATTTATAGGCCTGGATTCATGGTTACTTTCATCTGAGCAACACTAGTCACCCGGTCCTATTCCTTCTCCTCCTCTACTTCTTTCTCCTTCCCACACACCACCTCCTCCCATCTTATTCTTCTCTCTTCATCTGTCTCTGCCTCCCCCACCATCCCTCTGTGTATCCTTTCTTCTGTACCCACCGCCAATCTGTCTTCTCTTTTTGAAAGGTCCCTTCCAGTCTTAAGAGCACATGAAGAGCCCTGCTGGATCAGACCACTGATCTTGTCTCACACAGTGGCCAACCAGTTCCTCTGGAAGTCCAACAACAGGGCAGAGGCTGAGGCCTTCCCCTGATGTTGGCTCCCGGCACTGAGATTGAGAGGTTGATTGCCTCTGAACATGGAGGTTCCCCTCAGTCACCATGGCTAATAGCCACTGATAGACCTATCCTCCATAAATTTGTCTAATCCCGTTGTAAAGTGGTCTGTGCCTGTGGCCATCACTGCACCCTCTGGCTGTGAATTCCACATTTTAACTCACTGTGTAAAGAAGTATCACTCTCTTTCACTCTCACCTCTCCCTACCCCTTTTCAGACCCCCCCCCATCCTCCTGCCGTAGCTCAGTTGAGGCCACGTGGCCCTCAGTAGTTACCTCATAGTTAGTACTGTGCAAGCACATGCCTCTCAGCTGGCACAGTTGGTGACAGCAGTGGCATGCCAGCTGGTGAAGACCATCAGGATTCCCACCCAGCCATCCCAGCTGGTTCTTGCTTGCCAGGTTGTTTTGGGACAGCCACACACCTTCTCTATCTCCCCCTTCAGCTCCCTGGAGAGCCCATGTGGGGCTAGAATGGAACCCCTTGATGGGAGAACGGCTACAGTCAGTTTGCTTCAACTGAAAGTCTAGAATTGTTCCCACTATACTGGAGTTCCTGGGGCACCACCCCATAAAAACTGTTGCATGTGCTCCAGGAGTCCAAGTCAAGTCTATTTGTGTTTAACAACCCACAGGCCGTATACTATAAAACAAAATTTAAAAATTAAAAATCACAGTAAAACAAAAGTTTGCCACATCCACAATACAGCTTTTGCAGAGGCTACTCAGAAGTAATCTTAAAATGCCAGGAATGGCCGAGTACTTCAGTAGCCATTTTGTAAAAAATCGCTCTCTGGCTGTTGCATACTTTGTACTGTAGAAAAAGGTATGGGACAATGAATCAACCCCTGCCAGAGAACAGTCACAAAAGCACTGGTCTGGAGGTGTCTCAAGGAAATAGCCCTTCATCGGGGCTGCTGGCAGCTCATTACAATGTGCGATCATATATGACTGCCTCAGTTTTGGAACTGCCAGCGTATTGAGATAGTGAGGTGGATCAAATCGGGTAGAATACTAAATTCCCAGATGAAGCGGGGAGCATTTCCATGTAGCATCCAGGAGTCCGATTTATGTGAAACCAGCTCTGACTCATGGCTCCGCATACAAATCCCACCATCCCACCACCGTGCCCCTCATGTCCGGTGCCAGTGGCCCCACAGACCTCTTCCACAATCTTGAGTTCTAGTTTTTGCCCACCCTTTTCCAGTAGAATCTTCCTAGTGCATCTCAGCATGCTGGAGTTTTGCTTTAAGTTGTCACCACTTTTAATAAAGCACAGCTTCACAGCGAAAGAACAAAATGTTCCAGTGTCCATCACAGCAGATAGCAGGAGGGAAAGCAGCTAACTGGAGAGGAGCTACAAGTAGCATCCATCAGTCATCACTGTTTCTCAGGACTGCAAGATCATCAACATGATGCAAGTAGAAGAATCCACTGGAGAACTGGAATGGGTAAACGCTTCACCATGCGGATGTCAGCCTTACCTTTCCACACTGCTTACACTTCCCCTCCTGCCGCCGCCTGTGCACCCAGTGATGTCGAACAAAGTTCTGGAGAAGAGAAGCAGCACAAGCAAGGAACTTAATCAACAAAATGACACAGGCATATGTCAAATGCAGAATTTGCACCCTAGCCCCCATCGCTTGTGGAAGAATGCCCCCGAGAGCACTGAAAAGCAGTGCAAAGGAAGGAGTTAAAAAATGGCAACAGTCTTGAAGTCACTCAGTGGTCACTTTTTATTATGGCCCACAGGCCATTCAGAAGCAGGGGGGGGGAAACACTATTATAAAATTATCTTGTATAAAATTATCTTGTATCTGACAAAGGAAGATTTGACTCTCAAAAGCTAATACCCCCAAAATCTCTTTGGTCTCTACGGTGCCACCGGACTTGAATCTAGCTGTTCTACAGTAAACTAACACGGCCACCCTCTGGAAGTATTATAAAATTAATGACCTATGTAAAATCTCAGTTATGTATCATTCATCTTACTATAGCTAACCGTTTAAGGGTTAGAAGCCGAGGAAATTATACACAGGATGTTAACTTGGCCCATATTTTCATTGCAGAGAATAGAAACTTAGCCACAGTTTTGGAAGCAGATTCAAGAAATAAGAGTTTCATAAGTGGAAAAAAGAAAATATGGTTGGAGATTTGGATCTGGGTGATTCTGGTGTTGCCACTGAACTCAGAATAGCCCTCAGTTCCATTTCTTAGCATTTATCTGCACCAGATCACTGGGGCTACCAAACACTGACAGTTCAACCCATACCCAATACCCATCAGTGCAGAACTTTACACCCAGATGTTCCTGGCCTCTCCTGCATTCTTAGACAAAGGCATGGCTTGCAGAAGGCTGTATTCCCTGATTTCGGGGGGGTACCCTACTGTGGTGGAATTCTGATGACTCTGTATGTCTATATAAGGATCTTCTCGCACGAGCTTATGCTCTGGAAAATTCTGTTGGTCTCTAAGATGCTACTGGTCTCGAATTTTGTTCTGCTATTACAGACTAACACGGCTACCTACCTGAAACCACTTACCTCTCTTGGAGATCTAGAACTGCCTTCTCGGAAAGTTGGCTTACACCGGAAGTTAATCTGCCACATGGGAAGTAAGCAAACAGGAGTAAAAACTGAGGCCCAATGGCAATAGCTATAGCTCTATTACAGGGGTGGCCAAACTGCAGCTTGAGAGCCACATGTGGCTCTTTCACACAGTCTAATTTAATGTTAATAAAAAGCAAATTTGCATATTTCCCAATAAAAACGTGTGTGTAAGATTTGTTCATATTTTGCAGCTCTCAAACATCTGACTTATTCTGTGTGGCTGTTACGTTAAGCAAGTTTGGCCACCCCTGCTTTATTACCATAATTAAACAGGTCACCCCTTCTAAAGCAAGAACAGATGATAGCAATTCCATAGAATCACTTGCCTACCACTGAAGATCATACATCCCAGAAAAACTTTCAAACCTTGATATCATGTACAATTCTAAAAAAAATAGTGGTTAGAAAGTCAAAATAATATACCACTATGTATGAGGAAGCTACGGGTAATTCACTAGTTTGTATGTCACACAGGTAACATAACTAGGGGTGCGATCATACTTACCAAAAGCGGCGGCAACGGTGCAATTCCCCCACGGAGTAACGGGGCGCGATTAGACAGACACATCTGTCTAGCGTCCCAGAGTCGTCAGCAGGGCATCTTTTCGCGCCGCAGGAGTGTAGAAAAAAGCCACTGACTAAAACCTAGTAGTATCCGGAATTGCGGGGCGGGCGGAAGTCTGATCGCGCAAACGTGTGTCAGTTCGCCCCGGGGCAAACAGCCTCGCTTCCCGCCCACAGTTTCTCCCTTGTGTGATCGGAGCCTAGTACATTTTGTCTATTAACAACTCTATGCTCTGAGTAGCTCCAGGTGTGCATTGATATTGTCAAGCATGCATGGTTCCGGGAAGATGAATGTGTATACATACTTCTGGTGAATTTCATTAACATGTTGTAGGTACATACTGCTTTGTTTTTCTAGGACAGACTAACAGCTACCTATCCAGTGGTGGAAAGTGCTCATATAAATCAAATCAACCAACCAATCAATCAAGTTGCAACTGATTTATGGAGACCTCCCCAGGGTTTTCAAGGCAAGGGATTCCAAGAGATGGCTTGCGATTGCCTGCCTCTGTGTAGCAACCCTGGACTTCTTTGGAAGTCTCCCAACCACATACTAACCAGGGCCAACCCTACTAACTTTTGAGATCAGACAAGATCAGGCTCGGTGGGGCCAGCCAGGTGAGAGAGGCTAACAATCTACCAATGTGTAATTACCATCATCCTGTTCAAGTTAACTGTCTGACATTAAGAAGCCTAGAATCTCACTTTTCCTGTTTTAAAATGGCAGTCTAACTGGGAGAATATGTATTCTAGACCCCTATAGAGCCTGAAGGATCAACCTCATTCTTCCCCATTCAACGCCTTTAATCTGCCTCAACTGCTACTGTTAAGCATTTGACCCTTCTGAAGATCTTGCCAAGATTGGAAAGCTATCTAAATTGTAATCATATTGTTTAAAATTCATTCTAGGCCCTGGCCATAGAGCCATACAATGGATTAGCTGATGCCACAAGATAAAGTTTACGGGGGGATTTAAATTGTGGATTGACCTTGGGTTTTCCTTTATAAACTACCCAGCCTGGCTCTTCTGGAGTCTTTTATTCCCGTATCTGCGTGCCACTACGTGCCTTCAGTAGGAGGAAAACATCGTTATTGGTGGGGGGAAATCACCAGCCTATATGTTTTATTATAACCCAGTGCTCTACAAAAATGTGATGAAGCTTAAAAGGGACAAATCATAAAAGGACCAGATTAATTTTGGTGACCACTGTGTGATATTTACAGACTCATAAAAAGCTATCCAGAGGAATGACAAAAGGTTTGCCTTGGAAGAATCACAGTGAATTACTGAAGAGTTAGTTACAGTTGTCTAAAATATGCCCTGACCAGTGTTCCCTCTAAGCTGAGCTACTGTGAGCTAGCTCGCATTTTTTTAGCCTCTCCTCACACATTTTTGTCTTAGTTCAGGAAGGAGGGCTCCAGAGCAAACTAATTTATGCAGCAGCCAAATTGCTTGCTCACAACTTTAATGCCAGTAACTCACAAAGTAGAGTTTTTGCTCACTAGACTCCACAGCTTAGAGGGAACACTGGCCCTGACCTGGATAACCCAGGCTAGCTGGATCTGGTAAGATCTCAGGAGCAAAGCAGCTTCAGCTCTGGTCAGTATTTGGATGGGAGACCACCAAGGAATTCCAGGGTCACTTTGCAGAGGAGGGCAATGGCAAAGCACCTCTGGTGGTCTCTTGCCCTGAAAACCCTATGGGGTCGCCATATGTCGGCTGTGACTTTATGGCAAAAAAAAAGGGGAGGGACCTTGTTTTGCAGTTTTATATTATTGTGACTTTTACTGCTTTCTATGAATGGAAATGACTAAATAAATAGGGACAAGCACCATTTTCTTCTTCTTTTTAGGGCTATAACCCTATTAAAGGAATCTTAGGTCCCTGCCACACGGGGGGGGGGGGAGACGGGCAAAGTGCGGCTTTTGAAAGCCGCACCAAAATAGAGACGCGGCAGCAGGATCATACAGATCCCGTGAGCCGCCGCGTAATTGCTTCTTGGCACAATCAGATGCCGGGGAGACCGGGGAGAAAGCGACGGGAGGCTGCCGAACTGCACATGTGTGAGCATGCGCAGTTTGGCTAGGAGCCGGGGATGCACCGGCAGAAGGACACGCCGGCGATCCCACGGCCGCGCTTGCCCCGGCCGTTCCGGTAAGACCTCCTCTGGAAGTGGTGTATTTTTGATGCAGGTTTTCAGCTGGAAGGGCCAGATTGGGGACGGGTGCGCAACGTTTCCCAGATGTTGCGGTGGGATCGCGCCCATTTGCTGCGCCCCGATCCGTCCCTCTCCCGGCCCAAAACCTTTCATGTGATTGGGGTCTTATTTACTTAATTTTATGAGTTTCAACCCATTAATCGGGCCCAAAAAGCAACTGAAGGGGAGGGAGTAGATATGGATAGGGCTAGCGTGCCGGGGACTAGAGTACTAACGTTTCCCCTTTATGTAACATTGCCCTGATCAAAATGCCTCCCACAACTGCTTCACTCTGCAAGAGGAATAATACAGGTGCCCATGTTTTTTTCTGCCTGGGGCAGCCATTGCCAAAGGGAAACAGTGTGGGGTGGGACCCCATAACAACTCTGTAGAATGGAAAAACCTGTCTGGAATTCCAGTCACAGATGTCCATGGTCACATAGGGCTTGGCCTTTAAGCACAAGATGGGCTTCCTACATGCTTTTCCTATCCACTCCCTGGACTTCTTACTCTGAGGAAGGGAGAGAAAACATAGCCAGCCTCAAACTTCTCCACAGCCAGCCTCAAACTTCTCCACAGCCAGCCTCAAACTTCTCCATAGCCAGCCTCAAACTTCTCCACAGCCAGCCTCAAACTTCTCCACAGCCAGCCTCAAACTTCCTCTGCATTTCCCCAGACTACCCTCAGGAGTGTTTGGGGGCAGTATAAACAATTCACATTATCCCACCAGCACCAAATAAGATAGCAAACGTATGTTCCAGGACCACAAAGGCCAACAAACTTGTCACTGCAGACAAAAGCCAACATCATGAAATGAAAATCCTCCGCTCATGCCTGTGAGAAAGATTATGCCATAATAAATGCATTGACTTCTTAAAGCCTTTGTTCTATTTTCTGTCACAGAATTCAAGAATTAATCCCTACAAAGCAAGAGATTGCACTGCTTTTGGGGAGTCATCCAGGATGGATAGCAGATTACTGTGCTGGAAATACCAGGCATTGTCCTTGGAGGTTAAAAAGACATATATAGGTCTAATACACAAACAATACAAAAATAACGCACTTAAATTTGTCCTTTAACACAAATATTCCAGCAGGTGGAGCCATCTTACCTTTTCTAATTGTTCCATGCAGGCATTATGGACTACAATCTTACAAGCAGCACATTTTCGCCGAACAGCTGACTTCTGCAACATGAAAAACAGCCAGAATATATATACACATCTCAGTACAGACAAATACAATTTCATAAGGTTTCAGGGAGAAATCCTAAACAGGTCTACTCAGAAGTCCCATGTTATTCAATGGAGCTTACTCCAAAAAAGTGCCATTTGGATTGCTGCCTTGGTTTTTTTTTTTTTCTCTTAAGAAAAGTTGCCTCTTTGCTTTTAATCCCATATGGGAGTGGGGTTTCTGTATCTCACTGGCAAAATTCAGCTAAACCACTATTTCCAGTAGGGATGTATCAGTATACCCAATTTGCTTCTTTTCGTTTCCATGCCCCGTCATTGTATGCCTTGTTTGTTTGTTTGTTTCACCCATTTTCATTGCCAGTATTCTTAACTTGTTTCTCATATGCCAGTGATACATTATATACCATTCACACACAACTGAATGAAAATAGACATTAAAAGTTGCATACAGTCAACATGGAGAAAAAAATCAGCCCAAGAAAACAGAGAATGGCATCAAAATCAATAGTTTGATTTCCTCAAGGGAGAAGCAAAGATCATAATGGGGACGGGTAAGATGAAATGTTGGGCCTGTGGGATTTAGTTGTATCCCTGGGAAACCAGGGCAGTGGCTTTGGGGTTGACGACGTTGGACATATTTTTATGGATGGAACAGCTAATAAATAACCAAAATAAAATTAAAAAAACTAGAGTCAAAGCAAGATTTCATACAGAATTTCAACTGAGAGCCAGTTTGGTGTAGTGGTTAAGTGCACAGACTCTAATCTGGGAGAACCGGGTTTGATTCCCCACTCCTCCACTTGCACCTGGCTGGATGACCTTGGGCAAGCCATAGTTCTGATAAGAGCTGTTCTTGAAAAAGAGCCGTTTCTGCCAGAGCTCTCTCAGCCCCACCTACTTCAGAGGGTGTCTGTTGTGGGGAGGGGAAGGGAAAGGAGTTTGTAAGGCGCTCTGAGACACCTTTGGGTAGTGAAGGGCGGGGTATAAATCCAAACTCTGCTTCTTGTTGTTCTTCTTCTTCCTTTAAAATCAAAGCTTTTTGAAATCTGATTCTTAAGATTGAATTTAGATGCAGAGCCTTTGCTTTGGGTGATGGATTAAAGTGATAGTTTTGAGTAACGAGAGATACAATGAGCTGGAGCCAGTGAAACTTGGAACAGAATGAGTTCCTGGAACAGATCTGTTCCCTTCACTCGCTTCAAACTTGTTCCAGAGGACTGGAAGACTCTTGGCCACAGCAGGGGCCACAACCCAAGGGAAATCACCAGAAATCACCCCCTTCCTTTTGCACAAGCTCAGTGGTACAACATTGGCTTGGCATGCAGAAAGTCTCAGGTTCAATCCCTGGCATCTCCATTTGAAAGGATCAGGTTGCTGTGGAAGACCTTGACTTGAGACTCTGGTGATCCACTGCCAGTCAGAGTAGAGACGATACTGACCTTAATAGGACCAATGGTCTGATTCAGTATAAGGCAGCTTCACATGTGTTCATATGTGGATGGGGGGGTGTGATTTCTGCTGATTCCCCTTTCTTGCTCTAGCCACCTATGATACAACATGCAATGTGCCCAAACCCTGCCCACCCCCCATTCTGGAGAAGGAGCAGGGGGCTGCGGATGGAAAGGGGATCCATCCCATGACCCCCATCCTGTTCATTGCCTGTAGGATCCACACCAATACTTTGCCCTTTCCTTGTATTCCAAAATCCATGAATAGAGAAAGATCCTTAACTAGGAGCCAGGGCTCTTTTTGTAGAAAAAGCCCAGCAGGAACTCATTAGCATAATAGGCCACACCCAACAGCAAAGCTCATTAGCATATTAGGCCACACCCTGACGACACCACTCATTAGCACATTAGGCCACACCCCCATGTTACCAGAAGTGTGGTCATCCAGCCACACCCACCTTTTGCTTCTTATTCTGTTTACCTTGTTTGTTGTCAAAACCCAGGGGGGTTTTTGTAGCAGGAACTCCTTTGCATGTTAGGCCACACACCCCTAATGCAGCCAATCCTAATGAGTTTCTGCTGTTGGGTGTGGCCTGTTATGCTAATGAGTTCCTGCTGGGTGTGGCCAACTTGGGAGCCAGCCGGAACTCCGTTCCTGTGCGTTCCTGCCCAGAAATAGCCCTGGCTAGGACTCTGATGAAGATCCAAATTCCTGCCCTTTTGATTTATGCAAGCAAATATGACCCAAATTCATTCCATCTCTACTACAAACAAAAACCTGAACCCCCCCACTTCTGGTACAGCCATCCACCATCCCTTAGGCAAGACCAGAAACTGAAAGTTGCAAAGGGCACAAATGTAAGTTGTGCAGTGGCAATGCCCAAAGCATCAGCCACAAAAAGGAGTAGCCACAAATGGAAGGGGGAAAGAAATGGAGGAGTGCTACTTCCAAGCGTTCTGGGATATAAATGACCACCTGTAAGGTTTCCCAAGTGGATAAGGATATTAGGAAAACGTTAACACTCACCGAGAATTTAACTTGACAACTCTCCTCCCCTAAGTAGCACAGATCCCCAGAAACATTGGTGTCCAGCCAGATGTGCTCACCATTCACTGCATTTTCCTGAGAAGGAACAATAATTATTGTCTCATACATTGCCTGATGGGGACCAGACTTCTCACAATTTCCACTCCTGAATTCAACCAGGCTTTAAGTGTGTGTAACAGCTTATCCAAAGCTCATCAGAGATGGGAACCGAAGCCGGATCGGCCACAGTTTGTACTTGGATGGGAGACCCTCGAGGAAGACTGGGGTAGCTATGCAGAGGCAGGCAATGGCAAACTACCTCCGCTCCTCTCTCGCCTCGAAAATCCCGCGTGGGGTTGTCATGAGTCGGTTGTGACTTGATGGCACAATCATTATTTGACTGCATTTGCCCGTGTTCATCCTCCTCAGCCATTGTCTCTTCCCCTTTTGCATTTGTTATTCTTCCCAAAGTTGATTTGGAATTGGAATTTATTTTGAGGGCAGGGATACATATATTTTAGCAATATAATTCTGTAAGATGCCTATTGACATTGATGACGCTGGGTGTGTATGTGAAGTGCCATCAGGTTTGGTGTAGTGGTTAAGTGTGCAGACTCTAATCTGGGAGAGCCGGGTTTGATTCCCCACTCCTCCACTTGCACCTGCTGATGTGACCTTGGGTCAGTCACAAGCTCTGGCACAGCTGTTCCTGAAAGAGCAGTTTGTGTCAGAGTTCTCTCAGCCCCACCTACCTCACAGGGTGTCTGTTGTGGGGAGGGGAAGGGAAAAGAGTTTGTAAGCCGCTCTGAGACTCCAAGTGAAGGGCGGGGTATAAATCCAATCTCTTCTCTTCTTCTTCTTCTGCCGACTGATGCCGAGCCTGTAGGGTTTTCAAGGCAAAAGATGTTCAGACGTGGTTTGCCATGGGCTACCTCTGCATAGCCACCCTGGACTCCCATCCAAGTACTAACCAGGGCTGGCCCTGCTTCTGAAATCTGATGAGATCGGGCTTGCCTGAGCCATCCAGGTGTACATGTATAAATTAATTTATCAGTCAGGAAACCTGAAAGAAAACATGCATTCCACTGACTCTCTCAAGGCTCCACTGATAGAAACAAAGATCCCAGTTCTCTCTACTCATAAGTCTTTAAATGCTTAGTTTGAGCCAGTTTGGTGTTGAGCCAGTTTGGTGTAGTGGTTAGGAGTGTGGACTCCAATCTGGGAGAACTGGGTTTGATTCCCCACTCCTCCACATGCAGCTGCTGGTGTGACCTTGGGTCAGTTACAAGTTCTTTCAGAGCTGTTCTCTCAAGAGCAGTCCTCAAAAGAGCTCTCTCAGCCCCACCTCCCTCACAGGGCATCTGTTGTGGGGAGAGGGAGGGAAGGAGTTTGTAAGCCGCCCTGAGACTCCGAGTGAAGGGCGGGGTATAAATCCAATCTCTTCTTCTTCTCTCTTATATGCGGGTGTAAAATGGCAGGATGACAGGTCTCAATCAGTTTGTAAAGCTCATGCAGAAGCCTGAGGCCCAATCTGGGAAGCATCTCACCTTTGTTTCCTTTTCTGTAGCATTTTAATCCCGCTCTTCGGCAGCTAATAGCCATCACACAAAGTGTAAACCCCTCCACTCGCATTTTAAAACCACGCTCCACGTGCGATGCTCCTTTTCGAACTTCCCACAACTGAATGATGCTTCACATCTTTTGTTTTATTTAATGCACGCTCATACTCTACGTGGCTCAAAAAGCACTAGTTAATTCCCAACTAACTTTTCCAGGGGAATAATGAAGGTGATTCCTTGCCCTGACCTGGATGGCCCAGGCTACCCCAATCTTTTCAGACCTCCAAAGTTAAGCAGAGTCAGGCCTGGTTAGTATTTGGATGGGAGACCACCAAGGAATTCCAGGGCCACTACAAAAAGCCAATGGCAAACCACCTCTGAACAAACCCGACGGGGTCGCCATAAGTTAGTGGTAGGATTCCCAAATCCCCCCGGGGGGCGGAATTCCCCCCGGTTTCGAGTCCCGATTCCCGCTCCCGCGGAATCGGGGCCCGGGGGAAACCCCCCCCCCGTGTGTGCATCACCCGGAAGTGACGTCGCACGCTGGGGGCGGGGTGACACCATTTGAGGGGAAAACTCTTTTTTCCCCTCAAATGGCGTGGCCCCGCCCCAGCATGTGACGTCACTTCCGGGTGACGCTCTGGAAGTGCGTGCTTTGCGCGTGCGCACGCACATCCCCGGCCGGCTCCCGGAGCTACAGGACGCTCCCCCGCCGGTAAACTTTTTCAATTTGGCAACCCTAGTTAGCGGTGACTTGACAGCACTTCCCACCACCAATGAAGGCGATTGCCTCAGACCTGCCATATGGAAGGAGCCACATCAGCATTTACAAGAAATACTATATTTCAGTGACTGAAATCATCAGATCAGGAGAATTTCAGAACTGTTGTTTGGGGTGGGGGGCTGTGTTCCATTTACTGGGGAAGGAACTGCTTTCATTCCCCTATTGTGTAACCTGAAAATTTAATGAACAGACCACCCATTAACTTACAAAGTAAAAGATAGAAGGGAGAAACAGTAAAGGTGGAGAGGGAAGAACAAAAGGGTTAAAAGGAGAAGCTGAAGGTGGGGGGAGGGAGGGAACTGAAAAGGGCAAGGGAAGGTAGGTAGGTAGGTGGGTAGGTAGGTAGGTGGGAGGGAGGGAGGGAGAGGAGGCAAAGCGAGGGAAGGACTGCAGGCACTGGCAGGTGGGAGGCAAAGAAGAAAAGTAACAGGGGGGGGAAGAAGTGTGGAAATGGGATTCTTTCCATCATGAATCCTCACAGCAACCCTCACATTTGTATTAAAACAACACTGGGAAACATGTTCATGCAAACCTCCCAATCTTAGCAGACCCCAACAACAACAACAAAACAGAAGAGAAAGCATGAAATACCATAACTTTATAAAATTTTGAATGCACGGTCTAACTGCTTAGGTTGGCTTTATTTGCCTTACATAGCGTTGACATAAGATGCATTATGGGAACTGCTTATGAACAAAAGTAGTGAAGCTTTCGGTTTTTTGCATCTGGTGGCAGATGGCACATCCAGCAACTCTTTGTGTGTACATCTCTGTAAGGGGGCTTCTTTATTAATTGAGGGGAAAGGTATGCCAGCACTGTATCATCCAAGCCCTTTCCAGGAACACCTGAGATTTCCTGGAATATTCCTGGAGCTGATAAACAAGCACATCTCAACACAATGTGGAACCAAAAACCAGTTCCAGCTTCCATCCTGCTATAAGGCTGCTTTAACCAGAAAAGGGGGGAAATGAAAATGTGATGTGCTAAGCAAAAGATTAAGAAGTAGAAATCCAGAACTGTAACTTGATGGAAAATGCGTTGACCATGTCTGACATTTTGGCTCCTATGCTGAAAAAGCCACAAACAAGATTGCTCCTTTCCAGCCAGATGGTGTCTGACAGCAGGACGCTTACAGATCGCCTACACAGTCAACATTTTTATCATTTTTAAAGATCCCTGACAGTCGAAACATGCCGAAGCATAAAATGATGTTTCTCTAAGTCATGAAAATTGCTCATCAAAGAACTGGATCAGACACAGGTTTCTACAGCACTGTTGCTGTTGTGAGAACTTAACACTGAACAAATCAAGATTGATGACATTTCTTTCTTTCAAAGATTGTGTACACAAAAGCAATGTGAAGACCATCACCAACATATCCCAACACATGTCAGATAGTGGAAATAAAGGGTGTACAGTAAGAAATATGAAACATGCCTTCTTACTTCTGTACTTTTAAAGAAGGAAATGTTAGGAGAATGGAAAAAGAAAGCCACCATGCCAGTTTTCAAAATGAGTATACTCGCCAATGCATTCTGAAACACCATTCCACCCTTCTAAGCCCTTTTTCTTTAGACAACTCAGAAGGGTGTTAACTCTGTTTAGGATTCCACTGGGTAGGTCCTATGAATTGCTAGTACCACTGGAACCACTAAGTATTTCCATTCTGTTTTCATAGGAGTATAGCTAATGGAGGCCTTGGGAGAGTGTTGAACCCCTTGAAAAAAGATTTGTCAATAAAACTACATGGGTTAAAGTCCCCCCTCCGATTAAAATAAATAATCTTTTACCAAATAAAGCCATTTACATTGTAAAGTACAGTAGTTACTCTAATGTAGTTCAACGTGTGTAACTTGCAAAGGAGCACAATTGATTTAAAGAAGCAGACAGAAAAGTATCTTGCATCCAAGCCATCATTTTTATTTTAAACCATGGTTTAAAACAATTTTTATATAGGATGGATAGATAAATAGATAGATAGACAGACAATCTATCCCCTTTCATGCCTGGCTTTCCTCATCCCAGTGTGTGCTGTTTCTGTATGACTTTTCACAGTAGATTAATAAAAACATCCCATTTCCACACCTCAACTGCAAAATAATCTAGTACCTCTTTTCTTATATGTCCACGAGAGAGCCAGATTTTCAGTTGCCCTTATGAAGTGTACAGCCTTTTTCGTGAGGAAAAACTAAAAAAAGTGTATGGCCGTGAGCCCGTGAGACTGCAATTTCTGAGTCCATTACAACATCTATCAGAGACCCAGACCAGGTCCCTCCTGGGTTGTTGCTCCTGGTCCCCTGCTTGGAACCTCTGAACAACTCCCCAGACCCATGGGTCTTAAAGGTTGGAAGCACACAAGTAAAACAGACCTTGTAGAAATATATAAAGTTTTATTAAATTGTTAAAACAATCAACTAAGCAACACAGTCTTTACAGCTTAGCAACAAGAAAACAAAGAAGCTAACTTTTCTATTACACCAAGGCCCCGTTCACATGGAGGATTTGCCGCGGGAGAGCGACGAGTGCATGGCGGATAATCCGGGTGTGATCAAACTGCAACATCTGGGAAGTGGAGCGCACCCGTGGCAAACCAATGGTGTACTGCCGAAAATGCAGGATTAAAAACTACCTGCTTGGAGGTACTAGCAACCAGTTTGCCACAGGCTGCCTCCAGAGTCCCTTGGTGTGATTGCGCCAGCCGCGGCTTTTCCCTCTGGCCCCTCATTGATGCGCAGGCGCGGAGGGAAGGAACCATAGCGTGCTGCCAATGCATGGGATCACGTTATGGTAGCTCTAATTGCGGTGGTGCAAAAAGCCCCGCCTCCCCCCTGCATTATCCGGCCCGTGTGACCAGGGCCCAAGTACCTTAGTCCTGATGGCCAATCTCTTGCAGCATAAAATCCACACAGCAGCATAAAAGTGATCTGTATGTTGCAGTCCATCATGATGAAGCATAACATATCAAAGCATACTAGCATGGTGCTAGCATGACTCTCTATAGCCTATGCCCTTATTATAGCTTCTTGGTTTCTGGCATCAGGTGGTCTATCAGGTCCAATCAAAAGTCATCTTCTCAAGAACTTTCCTGAGAATGTTGGCAACTGCTCCTAATTCCTCCTACCCATCGGGTTATACAACTGAGCACAGGTTCCCATGATTAACCAGTTACCACATTGTTGAGTCTGGCCTTGAAAGAGATAGGGATGGTAGCTGCAGGGACGCTGAAATCACAAACACCTGTGAGCCAGCCTAGACCTTCTGATATTCATGTTAACCATGTTCTTCCTTCTGCTCTTCTTTCTGGCAGGTTTCAGGGGATCCCCTACTCCAACAGGTGCTGTCCTTGTATGAAGGACTGTGTTGAAACTGTCCCCCATGTTCTCCTTCAATGTCCCTTTTATTTGGTGCCCCACCAGGATCTTCTGTACCCTATATTAGCTCAATTCCCAGAGATTTCTGACGGTTTTAAGGTTCTGTTTTTGCTTAATAATCAAGATACGGAAATAACTGAAATAGCAGCAAGATTTCTTCTTAGTGCTATGGCTATACATTCTGATAAGTAACCATTAGGTTTTTCTGCTTTTATGCTGTTTTTCTGCACTGTAGCTCCAATTTTACGCTATATGGATTTGTATTTTCCGATTTATATTTACTCTGATCTCCTATTGTATGTATATACATATATATGCCAATAAAGGCTTGTCAAAGTCATGTTAACCCGTGAAGAAGGGTAGGGTACTTGGCCTCACAGCATCCTAAGGCACTCTGGAATATCTCAAAAGTGCTGTTTTTAAACAGCCTTGTGTACCTCACTCCCCTATGTCCTGACTCAGTCCCTACAACCAACCGAGAGCACCCTCTCAGCCGTAATTTTCAAGCACCAAGTCTAAATTGGAAGGGAACTGGTGGCTACTCCATAGTTATGAAACTACTTTCCCCAGAAGTCAGAAGACATAGAGCACTACAACTTATATTACTGTCTCATTACGGAACTCCCATATATCAATTACTCTTTCAATTACACTTTCAATATTAACTCCAGACGTCCACACACAAAGAGATGAAGACACAGGAAAACCAAAACTTCTGTTTAATATGGCAATGAGTCATGTAGTACTGGTGCACAGCTTTCCTGCAAAAGAGATTTTTAATTAAGATACAAAAAAAAAAAAAAGTAGGTAGCCGCATTGGTCCACAGCAACATCCTCAAACAGAAGCCATGTAATATTTTACATGAAGACCAGCCAAAATAAAATGCCTGGTGCAAGCTTTCAAGTGTCAGCAAAATTTTGGTGTATTCCCAAAGCACTCTGGTATTCCCTGGGCTCATTGAGGTCAGTGACGAATGTCACACAAGATGCAGACAGAGAGACTTCAGAAGCATGGCCTAAAGATTCCCTTTCCCCACATGCACACTTGTCTTATTTTTTAACATCCAGCCTGATGAAGAGCTTAGGAGAACTCAAAAGCTTGTACGATCTGTTGTGTTAGTTTGATTGGTCGCAATAAAAGGTATTACATAGCCTCAGGGGGAGTGTAGGAATGAGGGATGCAGGTCTTGTGACTCAAGAAGGACAGTGGCTCAGCTGGGAGAGCACTTGCTTTACACACTTAAGTTCCCAAGTTCAATACCCCTATATTCCCCCAATTGAAGATCTTAGGTAGCAGATGCTGGAAAAGTTTCTTCTTTACCTAGAAGCTGTTGCCAACTAGAGCAGACAATACTGAAGAACAGGAGGCCAACGGTTGGACTTATAACAAGGCACTTCCATATGTCCATAAGAAACTGTTCTCTAATAGAACTGTACCTTAATTAGGTGGGTGGCATAGTATAGCATGGGGCAATAGGATGATTTCTAATTTTTGTAATACTTATCGCTTAGTTTATTATATGCATTATGCTACTATATTGCATTTAAAAAAATTGTAATCCACCTTGAGTCTAAGCAAGAAAAGCAGACTATAAATGGAGTAAGTAAATAATGTTTAGGAAGCTGCGGTGGCTCAAGTGGTTAAGACGCTGAACTGCAGGCTGTGGAAAGTCAGTAGTTCAGCGGTTCAAGACCCGGGTGTGCCGCAAGACAGGGTGAGCTCCTGTCTCTAGTTCCAGCTCCTGCCAACCTAGCAGTTCGAAAGCAAGAAATTGCAAGTAGATAAATAGGGACCACTTCGGTGGGAAGGTAACAGCGTTCCGTGCACCTTGGTGTTTAGTCATGCCGGCCACATGACCACGGAAACGTCTTCGGACAGCGCTGGCTCTTCGGCTTTGAAACAGAGATGAGCACCGCAACCCTAGAGTCGGATTCGACTGGCTTTCAAGCAAGGGAACCTTTACCTTTTTAAATAATGTTTAAAAATGAGATAGCAAACAATGGTGAATAACCAGAAAAAAGAAAGCAAGGAATAAAGTTTTTTAAAAAACCTATCAAGAGAAATAATTAGCAATTACTTTAGACTTCATAATTATCTTAGAATTAGAATTAACAAAGGGCATTTGGGTCATATCCATAAGGATTAATTACGCATAAATGATCCATGCAAATAGGATCCATGAATTTGTAGGATATTTAACTACATGAAGAAGAATCCTTCTGCCAAGCAACTCTGATACCAATCTTCAGCCATCCACACACATTGTTATGTTTTCCTATGGTACTATAAACTCAGTTTTAAGAGATAAGAGCCGCACTATTGTTAACACATTAGGAATATCACAGTACAGAATACCCAGGGTTAAAGAGAAACACCTACACTCCATTCCAGTGCCATTCTTGGCTCTTTTGTTGGTCCGTTGGAGATGGCAGTGTTGAGGTTTTGAACAGGAGCCAAATGTTGAAGACCAGACCTGGAGATTGCTTTCCTGAAAGAGAAGAAGAAGAAATCTAAAATGGCTGAAAATCATTCTCCTATTAATTAATCTGTCCCTTATATATAAAGCCGTAGTCGCCTCCAACGTTCAATGCGCACCAACAGTGTTTGGCCGCACGAACTGTCGCTTAAACCTTCCCCAGCTTCCCCTATCCATTGGCTGCATTGCCTAAGTCCCACCCCAGAACACGGACACTGCAGCCCTGTCTCTGCACCCGGTCCTCTCAGAAGACAGACTATTGCCGACAGGGTGAGTGGAGACTTTGGGGGAGCAGTTGAAGGGCGGTGACAGCGGCGCTGCACCGGCCGCTGCAGGCCTGTTTTCGCCACTCCCCCCCAGCTTCACAGCCCTTTGGGGGAGCAGTTGAAGGGGGGTGACGGTGGCACTGCACCAGCCGCCGCAGGCCCGTTTGCGCCGTTTTCCCCTCCACCTCCTACTTAGCAGCCCAATGGGGGGAGCAGTTGAAGGCCAGCGGCAGCGGAGGCAGCGCGAAGCCGACTGACCAAGACTCGTTTTCGGTGCTCCCCCCTCCGGCCGGCTACACAGGCCTCCGTGGGGAGCAAATGAACACTCCAGTCGCACCTTTGAGACCAAGTTTTTAGGCAGCTGCACACTACACCTCCTCTGTGAGGGAGAATCTGCACATTTCAACCCCCCCCCAAAAAAACCCACTCCAGTGCCCCCTTTCAGAGCACATTTCCTTCAGGTACATGTTCACGGTCCTTTGCGACTGCAGATCTCCATCCCCTCTCCTAGACACTCAAAACAGTTCAGTGGGACCTTAAAGACCAGGTTTTATTCACGTACATGCTCACCCTCTCTGGGGATACTCTTTTTCTTTCCACTCCCCAGAGCCTTCCAGCGATGTGGGTGATATCGCTTCGCACTGCTTCTCCCACCCGCCCCCCCTTCTCCCACCCACACGGCTAGCCGGACAGACGGGAAAAGCTCTCCCAGGCTGCCCCCCC